>NC_061104.1:23574344-23591952 GCF_015104395.2 Macrobrachium nipponense
CTCTATATTTGGACGATTGGCTCATCAGGGCCAGAACAGAGAGACAGTGTTTGGAGGACCTTTCTTTGACCCTAGACCTGATAAAGGCGTTGGGACTACTCGTGAACCTCGAGAAGTCACAGCTGATTCCCAGACAGAACTTGGTCTATCTGGGGATTCAGATGGATTCTCGGGGTTTTCGTGTATTTCCTTCGCAAGAGAGAATCGTGAGAGGCTTGGAAAAAGTCTCTCTCTTCTTAGGGAAAGAACGGACTTCGCGAGGGAATGGTTAAGCCTGCTAGGCACCCTTTCCTCGCTCGAACAGTTCTTTCCTCTAGGAAGACTACATCTTCGCCCTCTCAGTTTTTCCTAAGGAGATCTTGGAACTGGAAGACGGGACTTCTCTCCGACAGTTTTCTCCTTCCAAGGAGATGAAACCACACCTGCAATGGTGGTTGTCCCCTCTAAAAGAGAACAAGGGAATTTCTCGGAAGTTCCGAACCCAAGCCGAGTGTTGTATTCCGACGCATCGGAGAAGGGTTGGGGACAACACACTAGACCGAGAGAAGTGTCAGGCACTGGAAGGCAGCACAGGGTTGTCCTGGCACATAAATTGCAAAGAACTTCTAGCAGTTCACTTGGCGTCAAAGTTCTTCGAACCCTTTGTGACGAACAGTGTGGTCCGAAAGTGAAATGTGGACAAACACTGCAGCCCTTGTCCTACATTCATAAGCAAGGAGGGACACCACTCAGTGCTATCAATTCAGTGTCGCTTTAACGAGATAGCAAGAAGAATCTGCTAATTTGGCCTCACAAAGAAACATCTCCCTCCTGACAAGATTTGTTCAGGGGACGAGAAACGTCAGGGCGGACAGACTGAGCAGGAGAAGCCAGGTCCTTCACACAGAATGGACTCTTCATTCGAGGTGTGTCAGAGTCTTTGGATCTTTGTGGGGCACTCCTCACGTAGATCTGTTCGCCACATTCCTTTCCAAAAGGCTGGAAGTCTTTTGTTAGTGGTGGAGACCCAAGAGCTCTCGTGGTCGACGCCTTCCTGCTGGACTGGTCTTATGTGGACGTGTACGCTTTCCCCCTTTCAAAATCCTGGGACAAGTGTTGAGAAAGTTCGTAGCTCCAACGGGACAAGGATGACCCTGATAGCCCCGTTTTGGCCAGCACAAGATTGGTTTTGCAGAGGGTGCTGGAGTGGACAGTAGACTTCCAAGATCCCTTCCAAAAAGGATGGATCTTCTCAGACAGCCACACTTCGAGAGGTTTCATCAAAACCTCCCCGCTCTCGCTCTGACTGCCTTTCGACTATCGAAAGACTTGTCAGAGCGAGGGGGTTTTTTCTCGCGAAGCTGCAAGCGCTATCGCTAGAGCCCGCAGAGCTTTCCCACTAGACGAGTCTATCAGTCAAAGTGGGAGGTATTCAGAAGGTGGTGTAAGTCTAAGAAGTTTGTCCTCCTCCAGTACCTCTATAACCGAAATCGCTGATTTCCTTTTGTTCTTGAGAGAGGTCTCTCATTTGTCCTGTATCGACGATCAAAGGATACAGGAGCATGCTTTCGGCAGTATTTAGAAACAGAGGCCTAGACATTGCTGAGAATAAAGATCTGCACGACTTGATTAGATCGTTTTGAAACGACAAAATCGAAGAACTAACTCCTCCCAGCTGGAACCTGGACGTAGTTCTCAAGTTCCTTTCGTCTGACAGATTTGAGCCTCCCCACGTAGCTTCGTTCAGGGATATAACAAGAAAAATGCTTGTTTCTCCTATCTTTGGCGACAGCCAAAAGAGGTTGTTGGCGAACTTCATGCCCTAGAAGATGAAGTCGGCTTTAAACAAGACTCTGGCCTTTTGCTCGTTTAGAACTTTTTCTAGCGAAGAATGAAAATCCATCGAATCCCTGGCCCAAGAGATTCAAGATCAAAGGCTTATCGAGTCTAGTAGGGAGAGAAACAGAGAGGTCTCTTTGCCCGGTAAGAGCCTTGAAGTTCTTCTTACAAAGAAAGAAAAAACAAATGGGAGGCTCTAGACAAAGTCTTTGTTGTTCGATTAAGGACCCCACAAGAATCATGTCTAAGAAAACGCATTAGCTTTCTTCATTAGGAGCGTCATTACGGATGCTCACAAGTTCTGTCCTGACGACTCTTTTTTTCCGCTTTTAACGAGTAAAAGCCCATGAAGTTAGAGCAGTGGCGACGTCTCTCTCTTTTCAGAAGAATATGTCGTTAAAGAAAATCATTGACACAACATATTGGAGGTGCAATTCAGTTTTGCATCTCACTATCTTAAAGACGTTCGCGTGACTTACGAGAAATGTTTTTCTCTGGGACCTTTTGTATCGGCGGATAACAATACTGGGTATGGAGCAAACACCAATCCTTAAATTTGTACATACCTTCTACTAGATATGTTCTAGATTTCTGCTGACAAAGAGGGCTCGGTTGCTGCACTGGCGGCCAGTCCACCTGTTGTTCAGTAAGGAACTCTTGTGATATCTTTTAGGGGAGTATTAAAATTTTTTTTTTGTTTTTAGGAATTTTTTGTATGAAATGAGTTTTCGTTTCGAGTTATGGGTTGTTTGTAATGAGTTCGGGGATAACTCAGAACAATTCTATATACTAACATGGTGGTTAGGATCAGGTGGTCGGGATTGGTTATGCTCCTTCACAAGGTGTGTTGTCATAGAAGTGGTCCAGTACCCATTGACAAAGTCCTTTTAGGCTCTGCCGAGTAAGCGGTTCTTATACCCATCGACAGACCCACAAGAATTCTAGCCATAGATCGTAATATCTCGCTAAACATCTTGATGTGATGCAGACTACCTGGGCTAGCCAGCCCCGAAGTCTACCACCACCATCTAGGGTAGGGAACCAAGGTTTGGTTTCTTTTTTCTTTTATACCTACAACATATGTTGTTTACCTGTCTATTCCTTATTAGCTGTCTCTGACCCTCCACCAAAGGGTTGCCAATCAGCTATGTATATATCTGAGAGGTAAGTTCATGTATGAAAATGATATTGTTATAATACAATAAAGTTTTCATACATACTTACCTGGCAGATATATTACGAGTTAATGGCCCACCCAGGCCTTCACCCCGCAGGAGACAGGTGGAAGAGAGAAAATATGATAGAAAACGGGAATGGTTCCTAGTCCTGCCGCCCAGGGCAGGCAGGTAGATCACCTGACCTACCTGTAGCGAGTGGCGCGAAATTTGAATTTCTGTCGGGGACGACGGAGTCTTAGCTATGTATATATCTGCCAGGTAAGTATGTATGAAACTTTATTGTATTATAACAATATCATTTTGTCACGACAACACCATTTCAACTTTTATATTTACCGAAATTCGTTTCGCCTAAATATAATTGCTCAAGCATATCTTTTATGCTCGGTAGTTCTAGCCGAACGCATTCCTTCGTGGAATAATGGATTACCTGGCAAACTCAGGATGACGAGTCAGCAAGAGCTCAGGCTCAACTACTGCGTATTGAACTGCCTGATAGCAGCTCAGTATCAGCTGGGCCTCCGAGATGCACGGTCAGTTATGTCTCTCTCTCTCTCTGCTTTGATTGACTACCGAACCGTATCTCTGCTCAACAATCATGCGGACGTTAGGTCTCTGATTAACGGGGATTCTCACAATAATGAAGGACCATCTACTGCTGTGACGCTAGATTCCATCGCCTTTCTACATTGCGAGAATTTTCAACAGAGATATTTTCTCTTGGACTCTTTTCATCTTTCCTGTTTTACCCGCACGGGTAACAGAAGTCTGTACAAGTCTCCCGCTGCATCGCACTGCGATAATGCGAATGATTTTGCAGACATCTGAGTTTGTCTTCAAAATATCTCGTATTCGTAGGCGTACAATTGTTCATTGTTCAACCCGAATTACAAGATGTGTCAGAAGACATCGCCTACTCTCCGACCTGACAGCTCTACTTCCAAATGTTCAGCCCATGAGAAGCAGTTCTTCAGGCGGCTTTCCCCTGTGTTTTCATTACTGAAGAACGCCCCGCTTTCATTGCAACTACGACTTCTCACCGGACAGCAATGAAATAGCGGTTAGCGTTTTCAGTCATTTGTAAGCACAGGTTATGAATCTTGAGAATCCTTCTCTCGATTCATCTGTGAAGACGTAGGTTGCATTCAATATCTACCTTCGTCTTCAACGGTATATAGTGTTTGTTTCTCCTTAGCTGAGATTCAACAACTTATGAGTATGTTTTGCCTTCCAGGGACCATCGGTCTCTAGAAGGCAATTGACTTTCGCCTGTTGGGCACATGCCTTAAGAGAATCATCACCTCGCTGTCCGGCATTGGTGACAAACAAATACATTATTTGTTTGGTCTCTCGGCATAACCCTTTAAAGGCGAAGGTCACGTGACTTACTCGGATGCTTCGACAACTTGCCTCCTACCGAACGCAGTCAGTCGGCAGCTGTCAGAGCGGCCGAGTCAGTTACGAACTACGCTTTTGACTTAGTTCGGTGTTACAGAGCAATCATTACTTCGTTTTAATAGCTTGTCACAGTACCCATACCATCGACACCCCACCATGGAGTGTCGGTGTCCTATCCACTACCGAGAACTTCGCTGCATGGGGATAGGAGGATGCGAGAGACTTCGGTGCTAACGGACAGACCAGTATGGGTACTGGACATCACCGAAAGTAGAGAAGAGGGATAGGTCATGCGACTATTTCCTTCTTTTCCTCTGAGGAACTGCATGACTTCTGCGAAGTCAAGCATCCAGGGGATGGGGATCCGTGACGGCTCGATTTCGTACCGAACTTCGTAGCGAAGACTCAGAACCCTTCGGTCCCTGACGATTGGTTCGAGTCGTTCACAATCCCCTCCCTAATGGACTTCACCGCCTTCGATGCGAAGGAGATGCTGCCTTGTCCGCAAGAACTTCTCCGTGGCGCAGGTACTGAAGGTAGGGGTCTGGTCCAACCAGACCACATGCCCTTCCTTCTACCTTCGGGATATTGCCCACAGGTCCTTGGATCTTTTTCCGTGGACCCGTGGTGGTGCTCAACACGTTGTATAGCGAACCCAGACCCTCGCAGGCTGAACAGCATCGAGTCCTGGTGTGACCGTAAGAATGGATGAGTGAATGAGAGTGTGACTGGCTCCTCTTCCCATCTTTTTCTTCCCCTCTACCTGTGGTTAGAGGGACACGGTCGTCACCCTGCTGGATAAGGACAAGATGCAGGTGAGCTACTCAACAGAGCCCCATCCTATCCCTTTCACTAGGGATAGGAGCGTATATCCACCACTTCCTCCAACAAGGGGAGGAAGTGGATGCCAGCTTGAGACAACCCATACTTTATGTTGCCTCTTGCAAACAGGAACAAGTTCTTGCTTGCTGGTACGAAGAGATACGCTTGCCTCTCTCTTAGTACTCGGCCCAGAGTCTGACCATTGATTCCTGCTCGGGTTGCACCAACCCCGATCAATCGGACAGAGGCTTGGATCCCTCCCTCGCTCTTACGACCAGGGAGGCATTCCAGGGATGGACGAACACCAGTCTGTTCATTAAAAGACTCAGATTCCTCCCACCAAGAAGTGAGTCTTCCTATTGTTAAAGGACCGATGGTTGTAGTTACGTATCGGAACAAATGACAATTTGTCGAAAATTGCATTTTTCCTAACTATACAAACCTGAGGTCCGTTTTACATATAGTCCCACCCACCTCATGCCACAACCTCACTCTGCGTATTTTGCATGGGCCAAAAGCAAAAGTGATTTGTTTACCTCCCAGTCGCGCGGCGCGCGACTGTCGGACAAGCAGTTAACTACCGTCTCCCCTTGTTCGAAGCTTACGACCGTTCAGCTGCCGCTAGCGAACTTTTCCTTATTGTTAAAAGGGGACCACCTAGGTTTGTATAGTTAGGAAAATGCAATTTTCGACAATTGTCATTTTTGTGTCAATTGGTTGGAGTTGCAGTGGGTGCTGTATGAGGGTAGGAGGAAGCGTAGACCTGCCAAGGAGTCGTCGGAAAGCTCTCCAGCGACTCCCTTGGTTACGGACACTTCCTCTTCTTTCCTGCCCCCGGCTCAACTCCCGCGTATGGGGCCTTACCCTTCGGGGGGGGGCGGTGTTTCTCGGTCCTTCTGTACGCCCAATCCGTCGAGTGTAGAGGAGGGCGCGAGGTGCCCCGACGTGCAGTTGTATTCGGGGTCTTCCGTTCGCTCGGGGTGGGACTCCCTCCCCCCCCGTGCGAGGAGGAACCCCTCCTAATCACCCGACTGTTGCTTCCTCAGGTGCTCCTGCTGCGGGCGACGACCTCGGCCAGGTGTGGGTGTTGCTGGGGCTCCAGGGCATGCCGAGCGTCCAGGGGCAGCTCCAGCATCTGGCGGGTGCTGTGCCAGTCACCCATGGAGCGGTGACCACTACTACCACCACTGTCTCGACTCCAGGGTACGCCGCCCCTCCTCACTTGGTCTACACCCCGCATGTGATGTCAGTGACTCCGGCGGCCGCTGTGCAGGGCCCGATTGCTGCCGTGCCAAGGAGAGGCGTGCCTCCCCCTCCCGGGTTCTTTGTGCTACCAGCCCCTGACTTCCGATGGCCGAAGAGCTCACCCCTGGACCTGCCGCCGTTACCCAGGATGTCGCTGCCTGCTCCCCCGTCTCCTGCTGTACCTGCCACTCCTGCTGTTCCTGCACCTGCCGACGTCGTCCCAGCCCGTGGTGTTGCTGCCCCAGTCGCTGGTCCTTCCAGACAGGTGCAGCCGGGCCCTGTTGCTTCGGCAACAGCAGCCCCGGCTCCATCCTGGATGGAGGACCTGACGTCTGTCCTGAGGGAGCTGACGAAGAAGAAGAAGAAGAGGAAGGTGTCGTCTTCTTCGTCGCCTGCTGCCGCCTCTTCCCCTTCGACTTCCAACGCTTCCAAGCCGAAGAAGAAGAAGGCTGTCTCCTCCCCCCCTAAAGAGGGCTCCCGCGGGAACTTCTAAGGGCCCGTCTCACTCCGGTGGGACGGGGGGTTCTTCCGCTGGTCCTCCTGCTCCTTCGGGAGTGGGGCCCGTCTCTCCTTCCGCAAGGAAGAAGACGGGGACCAGAGGGGTACCGGCTAACACCAGTACTTCCTCGCCTGGTGCTAGGGGCGCTGCCGCTACACCAGGTTCCGGCTCGTCCTCTCGTTCCCGAGAGGTACCGTGTGTACGGTCTCCCGCGGGCGACCGTGCAGCCAAGGCTCAGGCGTCCGAGTTCGCTCAGTGCCAGGACCAAGGCGCGGAGCGGAAGGCTGGTGAGCCGCTAAGGTAACTCTTGCCAGGCCAGTGATCGCTCTCGTAGCGACCAGCTGGTTACCAGGTTGCCGTGACGGTCCCAGACCGGCCACGGGCTGAGGCTGGTAAGAGGTCCCCTCGATCGCAGGAACCAGCCTTGGCTGGTTCCAGCGGTTCAACGCGCCGTGAGAACAAGCACCGATCCCACCGCAACAGTGGTCTCTGCAGGTCCCCTGACCGCTGCTTCCACTGGGACCGTATGGATAGGGGGATCAGCAACAGCTCCTCTGACGCACGGAACCGGGGCCGCTGTTCTCGGTCCAGCCGCTCTCCCCAGGAGAGCCGCGCAACCACTGCGGGTTGGCGATCGCCTGCAGGCCCCCAACCCCACCGGTTCTGCTGGTGAGCGAGGGGGGAGCGTCAGGTCTTCCTCTCCTGTCCCTTCAACTTCCTCGGGCTACACTGGGAAGGGCGAGGCGACAAGGAGTGATCGTGAGGGGCGCGCTCCTCACGGTCCCGCCACGACGCCCTACGAGCCAGGCAAAGTCCTCGGACCGACCAGGTCGTACATGCAAGTGGCAGGAGGAGACCGGGAGGGGTCTGTTGCTGGTCCTCCTTCTGAAGGAGGAGGGTCTCAGGAGTTGTTCTTGCTGGAGGGGCTTGACGGTCTTACTCCTCAAGATGCGGTCACTCCTGAGATCCAGAGGAATTTTGCAGAGGTTATTGCGCTGATTCGTCAGCACAATGACCTTGGGGAAGGATCGCCGCTCCCAACTTCTGAGCCCACGTCCCGGCTCGAGTCATTCTGGGGGCCTAAGAAGGAACCCAGGGCGATGGTGGGTCTGCCGCGATTGGAGCTGGCCGAGTCAGTGCTGGGCCAGGTGGACTCGCTCGTCTCCGGACAAGAGGGTTCGCTTCGGTCTGGCAGGTCGTCTAAGCTACTTCCCCCTCCTCTACTGCGACAGAGGAAATTCTATGTGCCTACCGAGGATCCGATGCCGCCCAAACAGGTTAACCTGAAGCTAGCCAGGCTAACTCCGGGGGTGTCTCTGCAGCAGCTCCTGTCGGAGAACCTCTGGTTCTTGCAGCAGGAGGCACTTTCCCTGGAATCCACCGCCATGGCGGCTTTCCAGGCAGTCTCCTGGCTGGACCTGTGGTCCCTCACAGTGTCCAAGGTCACGGCCTCCTCTGGGAATATCACTCCTGAAGGGGACCCGGCTTTCGGGAGACTTTGCCAGTCTGGTTGTAGGGCCATCTCCTACCTCCCCCACCAGATGGTAAACCTGTGGGCCGACCTGGTACTTAGGCGTAGGGACGCATTCCTTACCCGAGTGTCCATGGCGGCTGGGCGTGAGGCGGCATTGGGCCTTCGCAACGGACCAGTGCAGAGTTCCTCCTCTCTCTTCCCAGGAGAGATGGTGGACGCTGTGGTGGAAAGACGTCGCACTGATGACAGTGACCGTCTGGTACACCAGGCATATCGAAGGCTTCTGGGCAGCCTTGATTAACTGCAGCCAAACCCAAGAGCTGGGTTAGCGCTTCCTCGGCTGCTAAGACGGTTGCCTTGTCTAAGCCCCGAGGAAAGACTCTGCCTTCGACTTCTGCCAGGGGAGGTCGCTATCAGCCTCCCTACCAGCCCTCCTTTCCACGAGGAGGGGCAGGGAAGAAGTCGAAGAGAGGCGGGAAATGCTAGGGACGGCGTTCCCCCTCACCTGCTGCCGGAAGTGGGGGGGTGCCTGGCGAGCCATTGAGCAACATGGCAGCGCTACGGTGCCGAGACCTGGATAGTAGACGTACTTCGGGAGGGATATCTACTACCCTTCGAATCTCGGCCAACCCTCACCTCCAACCCGGTCCATCTTCAGACCTACGTTCCGGGAACATCAAAGTACGTAGCCCTTCGACAGGAAGTCAAGGGCTGAGCAAGGGAGCTGTGGAGATCATCAGGGATCGGTCACCGGTCTACAGCCGTCTTTTCCTGGTGGAGAAGCGGTGATAGATCTCTCTCCCTTGAACCGATTCGTTCGCCAGTCTCGGTTCACGATGGAGACGGCACGTTCCGTGCTCGACTCTATCAGGGAGAACGATTTCATGCTTTCAGTGGATTTGAAGGACGCGTATTTCCAGATACCCATCCATCAATCCTCCTGGAAGTACCTCCGCTTCATCCTCTACAGATCAGCAGATTCATGGAGGCAGCCGACCGGTTCCTGTCTCGGCAGGAACAGTCAGCTTAGCAGTGGCAGGTCGTGATCGGCCACCTGTCGTCACTCGAGAAGTTAGTCCCTCATGGGCGTCTTCACCTGCGGTCTCTTCAGTGGAGACTAAAGGAGAGTTGGTCACAGGCAGAGGACCCACCGTACTTCCCCGTGTCCCTCACAGAGGAGGTGAGGCAGGACCTAGCCTGGTGGCTGGACGACAGGAACCTCTTGAGAGGAGTGCCTCTCCGCTCTCCCCTACCCCCACCCCGGAGATTTTGCTGTTCTCAGACGCGTCCACTGAGGGATGGGGCGCACACCTGGAGGAGTTGCTGACTGCAGGAGTGTGGGACCATCACAACAAGCACCTTCACATCAATGTCCTGGAGCTCAAGGCAGCGTTCCTCACTCTCCAACAGTTCCGGGACCGCTTGATGGGACACTCAGTGGTGTTGATGTGCGACAACACCACGGTAGTAGCATACGTCAACAAACAGGGGGGCCTAGTGTCCCTCCCGTTGCACCAGTTGACGCTGCAGGTGTACGAGTGGGCCGTGGCTCACTCGGTAGAGCTGTCAGCCCTCTACATTCCAGGCAAGAGGAATGTAGTAGCAGACAAGCTCAGCCGTCGGGATCAGGTGATAGGGACCGAATGGTCCCTTACACCCTCCAGACTTGTGGCAGAAAGGCTTCTGTTCAACCTGTGGGGGCGTCCAGTAGTGGATCTGTTCGCCACCCGGCACAACAGGAAACTTCAGGTTTTCTTTTCAGCCGTGCCGGACCCATGGGCATCTGCAGAGGACGCTCTTCAACACCCATGGGACAACCTCTTCGCTTACGCCTTTCCCTTTTCTGCCTGATTCGCAAGGTGATCAGCCAAGTGCTGGCCACCTCGAATCTCAGGATGATCCTGGTGGCTCCCAAATGGCCCCAGGCCATTTGGCTCTGCTTGCAGAAGCACCAAGAGAGATTCCCCCTTTGCACAACCTTCTCGTCCAGCCACTCTTAGAACGGTACCACCGGACAGTTCAGTCTCTACATCTTCACGGTTGGCTGTTATCCACCATCTCTTGCGAGCGAGAGGCTTTTCTTGCAGAGCAGCAACAGAGATGGCTGGACACGTCAGACAGTCCTCTGCAGCTGTGTACCAGAGAAAGTGGGCCGTCTTCTGTGGTTGGTGTCGTAGACGGGGTCTATCTCCTCTCAGAGCCACTCTTCAGCAGGTAGCGGATTTCCTCGGTTTTCTTCGCTGAGACAAGCTCCTCTTCGTCCCCACAGTCAAAGGATATAGAGCCACCCTGGCCCTGGTCCTGAAACCTAGTGGAGTGGATATCTCGGACTCGTTCGAGATCTCCTTGCTTATGAGGAGCTTTGAGAGGTCTTGCCCACCCAGGGAACTCAGGCCCCCGGGATGGGATGTGACTCTTGTCCTTAGGAGCCTGACTCGAAGACCCTTCGAGCCACTCCGAGATTCGTCAGACAGGGATCTGACCCTCAAGACCCTCTTCTTGCTGGCCCTGGCATCGGCGAAGAGAGTAGGGGAACTTCATGGTCTTTCCTTCGATGTACGACACTCCAGGGGATGGGGATCTGTGACGCTCTGTGGACTCCGGTGGAATGGTTTCCAGATTTGCTGTCATTGTTGTCAGAGGTTCCGAGGGAAATTCCCTCTTGGCAGCATCTCTTGTGTCAGCCGCATGCGGAAAGGTTCCACCAGTCTCTTCACGGTTGGAGGCTATCAAAGTATCTCCTCCGAGCAAGAGGCTTTTTTCTCAGAGAACAGCAGGGCATATGTCCAGCAGTCTCAGAAAGTCGACCTCCATGGTTTACCAAGGCAAATAGGCGATCTATTGTGATTGGTGTCTCAAACAGGGTCTTTCTCCACTCGCAACCTCTATTCAGCGAATAGCACACTTTTTAACTTTCCTCCGTTTCTGCCATTAGAGGCTACAGGGCAGCCCTGAGTTTGGTGTTACACCTTAAGGGTATCGACATCTTGTCCTGGGAACTGTCCTGGCTAGTTAAGGGGTTGCGCAATAAAATTCTAGGGAGCTCAAGCCTCCGACATTGGATGTTTCCTTGGTTCTCAAGAGCTTTACTAAGGGTCCATATGCTCCTTTGTGTCGCTCATCTGGCAGGAACTTGATGCTCAAGACAGTTTTCCTTCTGGCCTTGGCATCTTCGAAGAGGGTAGGAGAGCTCCACAGTCTGAGCTATGATGTGAAGCACACAAGGAATACGGGAAGCCAGCAGACAGGCATACTTGACTCTTGATGATTCCGCCACCACGTTTGTGCAGGCTAGAGTGCATGACGTTAGGGGTATTGGTCCCTCCCTGGCTTTCAAAAAGAACTTGGCTGTATATAGAGTGCTGAGCGCTGGTACTTGGTTACACCAGTCAATGTTCACCTCTTTCTATGTTAAGGATGTTGCCCACAGATCTATGGACACGCTTTCCCTGGGTCCTGTGGTGGCTTCCCAACAGGTTGTGTAACTCATAGTTGCCCTTAACAGGGCACTTTTGTATCTTACGTAAGATGATTATGTGGATGAGAGAATGAGTGAGTTGGCTGGTCTCCTTTCTCTTGTACCTCTCCTTCTTCCTTCGGGCAGGTTAAGAATAGACGCGTCTTTCACTGGACTGGTCTGATACAGGTGATGGTGTGGTTGCTTAGTATATAAATATCAAACCATCTATTTGGTAGCACATGCTCCACTCCTTGGCAAGGAGGAGTTGGGATTGGTAACAAACCCTGGTGTATTGGTTTGCTATTGGAAGTCAAAGTTTCTCTTTGGTTCCCTATACAATGATTCTCCCATATATCATTGTACGTCACTCAGGGTCTGAGTGGTTAGATATCAATTTATCTACCTTCTCAATGGGCTTCAGTCCCTCTCCAGAAGTCATTTCTTCTGGAGCTGGACTGGTGGATAGGCCCCCAGCCAGTTTAGGATGTCTTGTATCTCCCTCCAAGTTTGAGTCTATCCTATTGTTAAGACTGAAGGTTTGTTTGCGTATGAACAAATGACAAACTTTCTAAGACAATTTGTATTTTTCACAGCTACAAACCTGAGGTCTTAACATTATAGTGCCTACCTCTAGCCGCCCCTCTGTTTGTTAAGCCATCCTGAGTTGGGAAAGACTGATGCTGTGGCGTAGGTGTGTGGTCTTTGACCATTCTTCACCCAATGTACGCACACGTTGCCAGATATCACAAGATTCCTTGCTTTCATCTGCGTATTAACTGGATCCAGCCAGGCGCTAGAAATGATCCCATTGTTAAGACCTCAGGTTTGTAGCTATGAAAAATACAAATTGTCTTAGAAAATTTGTCATTTTTCAAATTAATTATTGTGAATACATAATAAATTCGTGTAATTCATAACCTTACACTGATGTTTAATTATGTATTTCAAAATGATCTAATGCACTCTTCTTCCTCCCGAAAAATCATGAGTTTCCTTGGACTTGAGGGCAATCGTCATCATTGTTTAAGAATGTTGTGAAGAAAGTGTCCCAGCGTCTCTGGTTACGAGTGGTGTATGGATTTAGCACAGGAAATGGAAAGTTGATACAAGTGACTCCGCAAAGACCATCAGTGGTACCTAAAAATAAAGCCAAAGCCAAGGTAAACCAGATTGAGGGATGTGCACTATGTGAAGGCAACCATTTATGGACACATTGTAAGAGTAATATAACCAGAAGAGGAAAGATAGAAAAGCTTAGAACTCTGGGTTTGTGTTTCGTATGTGCATCCATTTAACATTTCAGTTCTGATTGTGACAAGCAAAGGTTATATGCAATCAGAACCAACCAAAGACTAAGGAAGGTAAAAGATGGAACACTCTCTTTGACATATCGGACAGGGAAAGAAGAATGCTAAGCAGCCTATCTTACCTACAGCCACAATAATCCTGAAGGGTAAAGGGGGTTGCATTGTTCGAAAGAGTATTGTTGGGTACTTGTTCCGAGACAAGCCATGCAATTCACCTACTCTTTTTGCTGATGCCAGTGCAAGCAAAAAGACAATCTTGAGCGTCAGATCTGTAGAACGAGAGTCATGTCCCAAGCAGGGGGCCTGAGATCCCTTGGCGGGCAAGACGCTTTCAAACTTCTAAGTAAGAGAGAGATCTCTAGTGACAAAGAGATATCCAATCCTTTCAGCTGGAGAACTAGGCTGAGGGCTGCTTAGTAGCCCTTTATTGCCGACACTGAGAGAAGTTTCTCATGGCAAAGGAAGACCAAGAAGTCAGCACCCTGTTGAAGAGTGGCTTCAATTGGAGAGACCATTATAAGAGTAAGAGAGCTGAGAACATAGCATTTAGAGGGTATTTGACTTCGAAACCAGTCAGAGAATATGAAATAGTAAGCATCATTTTACCTCACTGGGGTAGATTGATTCATATAGATTGTATAGTGGTGGATGAACTACCAGAATGTATGAAGAAATTTGACGTCAAGAAGAATTTAAGGTCGTTGTACAAAACAAAAATCAGCTTGGCTGATAAAGATTTTGATCTACCAATAGAGAAACAATCACCTATAAAGTTGTTGTTAGGGGTTGACAATGTGTATAACATATGTACTACATCCTGGGTTTAGGAAAATTTAAGAATTTATATAGTATTGCTGCCAACCATGTTTGGTTACTTGGTAACCGGAACCTGCAGTTCTCCTCCCACCAAGGAGACTCACGTTTGAATTTTAAAACTGACAGTGGAAGCAAATGATGAAATCTACCTTTTAATACCACAGGCGTGGATTACACCGCCGTATTATGGGTTAAGGGAAATGGATAGAAACCTAAAAAGTCTCTTGTTATCAGGCATGTAATGCCTGATAACAAGAAGCATACATAACCAGATGCATACATATGTAACTAGCTGATAATCAGTTCTGTGACTCATTCCTCATGAGTTTTAGAAAATTCTGCAGCAGAAGAGGTTTCCCAGCACTCATGTTGAGTGACAATGCCACCACATTTGTATCGGCATCAGAATATCAGAGAATCCCAGGGTAAAAGACCATCTATTGGGGATACAGTGCAACTGGAAGTTCATTCCTGCAAGAGCACCATAGTGTGCTATATGAGAAAGGCTGACAGGACTTCCGAAGTCGTACCTAAAAAAGATCATAGGCCAAGCCTTACTCAGTTTTGAAGAACTGACCTGCGTATTAGTGGAGCTGGAAGGAATCATTAATGTCAGACCATTTACATACCCAGGGACTTGAATCAGTTGGACATATATTGCCCAACCATTTGATTCTGGGAAGAAAGCTTAAGTCCTTCCAAAGAGAAGTAATAAACTGGGTGGAGATCTGTGATGACACTACCTGTGGATGGAGGGAGTCCACTAAGAAAAGATTCCTGTTTGTGTCCACTAAAATTTCCCACAGGAATGAGACGTGATGGCGTGGGTGTGCGGTCTTTGACCAGTTTTCACCCGATATACACGCATTGCAGGATCTCATCGGTTCATTGCTTTTCAATCTCTGTTTAAGCAGATCCAGCTAGGTGCTAGAAAATTATCCTATTATTAAGACCTCAGGTTTGTAGCTATGAAAAATACGAATTGTCTTAGAAAATTTGTCATATTTTACTGTTTTCTTGTTGGGTAAATAAATAGTGATATTCTATATATTGAACTTCTGAATCTGTTTTATCAGCTATACATTTTGTTGTTGTTTGATATGTCTTGTATTTCGTAATATATTTATAAAAGAAACATTATGCTTCACTGATATGTTATTTTACAGATGCTGGATGAAAATTCTCAGTTAATCAAAACAATCACTGAGTATCAGACTCAAGGGAAGACGCACGAGTGCTTTCAGTAAGTTCTTTAAGTATTGTCATTATCATATGGTATAGTGTGTACAGATGTAAGCCTTTGAATTCTTTTGGATGTTAGTTGTCAGTCTTGAACTGTAAATGTTATTTGCTTTATCCAACTGAGATTCGAATTATGAAAATTTTTCAGCAATTCATTATTGTAACACGGAACATGGGTTTGTGAATGGACCTTAGAAAAAACTTTCTTTATTTGTGCAAAAGATTAGAAGAGGATATAGGGATACTCGAAAAAATTATACATCAGTTGTGTGAAAATAAGAAGCTTGAAAAATGCTGGTACATTATTTCAGTAATGATTATAAGAAGCTTGAAAAGTGTTTTACTTTTATTCATCATAGTACATTACGTATAACTATATACAGTGATCCCCCGTATTCACGTTCTTGACATTCCTGGACTCATACACTCGTGGATTTCTCTATGAGCCATATCTACCCATTATTCGTGTATTCACAGTATTTTTCTATGAGAAATATCCACAAATTATTGTATTTTCATATCAATTTCATGATAAAATGCATTTTTTTGTGATAAAACTATTAACAAAACCAGGTACGTATAACCATTTTTAGTGGGTTTTTCTTGAGTTTTAACTAACAAAATAGGTAGTTTTAAGCATTTTTATGGGGTTTTCAACTATCAGCAGATTTTAGCTATTCCCTGGGGGTTCTGGTACACATCCCCTGCGAATACAGTGGGAACACTGTAAAGGCAGTCCTCGGTTATTGGTGGGGTGCTGATAAGCAAAAACTACCATTTAACTAAAATCAGCAATTTATGGCGCTTATGGTGCTGATAACCAGTTAACCCTTAAACGCTGAAGCGGAATTTTAAAAATCGTCTCCGGCGGCGTTTGTGAGTGAGCGCTGAAGCGGAAATTTTTTTTTTTTTTTTTTAATCACAGCACGCTTAGTTTTCAAGATTAAGAGTTAATTTTTGGCTCCTTTTTTTGTCATTGCCTGAAGTTTAGTATGCAACCATCAGAAATGAAAAAAATATTATCATATATAAATATTGGGATATATGACAGCGCAAAAAAAATTTCATATATACAGTAGAGCCTCGGTTCTCGACGCTAATTCGTTCCAGGAGGAGCGTCGAAATTCGATTATTTCGAGAACTGAATCAAGTTTTCCATAAGAAATACTGAAAAATGGATTAATCCGTTCTTGACCATCAGTATTACCCTAACCTTGCCTTTTATACAATACATTACATGTAAATTACAACTAAATAAGTTAAAAGTTAAATAAATATCATGTTAAATGTATATTTATAATTTCATACAATGAACTTACCTGTCAGATATATACATAGCTAAGACTCCGTCGTCCCCGACAGAAATTCAAATTTCGCGCCACTCGCTACTGGTAGGTCAGGTGAGGGCAGGCAGGACTAGGAACCATTCCCGTTTTCTATCATATTTTCTCTGTCGCCGGTGGTATCAACATTGTTGTTGCTACCTCCTGACTGGAATTCGCTTTTCAAGACTTTATTGATCATCTTTATTGGATTTCTTGGTGACGTACTGGATCGTTTGTTTGGCATTCGCTACTGTGGACTGGATTTGGACTTGCTTTTGATTTTTCTAATAGAATGTCTGATTCAAGTGTTAGTGTGAGAGTGTGTGTGAATGTAGGCTGCAAGGTGAGGATACCGAAGGCTTCGGTTGATCCTCACACTGTATGTCGTAAATGTAGGGGGTTTGACTGTTCTTTGGCTAACACCTGTATTGAGTGTGAAAAGTTGGATGCTAATGAATGGAAGACTCTAACTTCTTACTTGAAGAAGTTAGAGAGGGATAGGATTAGACGGCTGCACAAAAGAGTGTGACTACAAGGCCTATTGAGCCTTTTTCTGAGTCTAACTCTCCTTTTGTTAATGAATATGATTCTCCCTATGTATCTGAATCCTCACAGGCTTTGCATTTGGATTCGGCTTCTGAAATCGCCAAATCTGAAGGCTACTCTTCGTAAAATGAAGACAAAGATGGCGGCCATGCAAGGTAAGGCTAGTGATTGTGATTTACTAAGTGAAGTGAGTGTTCCCAGTGTTGTGGATGCGATGCTCCCAGGCCTAGACCTCTTCCAAACTCACATACCCAGAGGAGTAGGAAAGTCGAAA
Source organism: Macrobrachium nipponense (assembly GCF_015104395.2). Classification (NCBI taxonomy): domain Eukaryota; kingdom Metazoa; phylum Arthropoda; class Malacostraca; order Decapoda; family Palaemonidae; genus Macrobrachium; species Macrobrachium nipponense. The sequence goes on from NC_061104.1 coordinate 23,591,749, forward strand.
GTCGTACGGAGGTTGTGGGAATCCCCAACGTCAGGCGTCCCTTCAGCAGGTTCTGTTTCGTTACAGTCTGCTCAGGACCGCTCTAATAGAAGCGACCTACGAGATTGTTTCTCGTCGTCCCGGTCTCCTTCACCTAAACGAGGGTGGAAGGACTCGGATCTTTCTAGGCCACTGAAAAGGCATTGGAAAGAGCGCGCGTTCGAC
>NC_061104.1:23592452-23616385 GCF_015104395.2 Macrobrachium nipponense
GTCGAACGCGCAGCTCCTTCCAATTGCCTTTTCATGTGCCTAGAAAAAGATCAGAGTCCTCCACCCTCTTTAGGTGAAGGAGAACCGAGAGACGAGAAAACAATCTCGTAGGACGCTGGTCTATTAGAGCGGGCCCTGAGAGACTGTAACGAAACAGAACCTGCTGAAGGGACGCCTGGACCGTTGGGGATTCCCCACAAACCTACATCGATTCGACTTCCTACTCCTTGGGTATGTGAGTTCGGAAGAGGTCTAAGGCCTGGGAAGGCATCGCAGGGCACGTCAGACGCCCCTCCACAACACTGGGAACACTCCACTTCACTTAGTAAATCATAATCATCACTAGCCTACCTTGCATGGCCCGCCATCTTTGTCTTCATTTTACGAAGAGAGCCTTCGATTGGCGATTTCAGAAGCCGACTCGAATGCAAAGCACTGTGCTGCGGATTCAGATTACAAGGGAGAATCATATTCATTAACAAAAGGAGAGTTAGACTCAGAAAAAGGCTCAATAGGCCTTGTACTCACACTCGTTGTGCAGCCCGTCTAATCCTATCCCTCTCTAAACTTCTTCAAGTAAGAAGTTAGAGTCTTCCATTCATTAGCATCCAACTTTTCACACTCAATACAGGTGTTAGCCACAAGAACAGTCACCCCCTACCATTTACGACACAAAGTGTGAGCGATCAACCGAAGCCTTCGGGATCCTCACTTGCAGCATACATTCACACACACATCTACAATAAAACTTGAATCAGACATCTCTATTAGAAAAAATCAAAAGCAAAGTCAATCCAGTCCACAGTAGGCGAATGCCAAAAACAAAGATCAGTACGTCACCACGAAAATCCAATAAAGATGATCAATTAAAGTCTTGAAAAGACGAATTCCAGTCAGGATGGGTAGTAACAACAATGTGATTACCACCGGCGACAGAGAAAATATGATGTAGAAAACAGGAATGGTTCTAGTCCTGCGCCCGGGCAGGCAGGTAGATACATGACCATACCGTTTAGCGAGTTTGGCGCGAAATTGAACTTTCTGGTCGGGGACGACGGAGTCTTAAGCCACGTATATATCTGACATGTAAGATCATGTATGAAATTATAAATATACATTAACATGATATATTTAACTTTTAACTTATTAGTTGTAATTTACATGTAATGTATTGTATAAAAGGCAAGGTTAGGGTAATAAACTGATGGTCAAGAACGGATTAATCCATTTCAGGTTATTTCTTATGGAAAACTTGATTCAGTTCTCGAAATATCGGAATTTCGACGCTTCCCCTGGAAAAGACCATTAGCGTCGAGAACGAGCTTACTGTATATATGAAATTTTTTGCGCTGTTCATACATCCAATATTATATATGATATTTTTCATTTCTGATGGTGCATAATAAACTTCAGGCATGACAAAAAAAGGAGCCAAAAATAAACTCTTTAATTCTTGCAAACTAGCGGCTGTGATTATTTTTAAAATTCCGCTTCAGCGTTTAAGGGTTAACTGGTTATCAGCACCATAAGCGCCATAAATTGCTGATTTTAGTTAAATGGTAGTTTTCGCTTATCAGCACCCCACCAATAACCGAGGACTGCCTTTACAGTGACCCACTGTATTCGCAGGGGATGTGTACCAGAACCCCCAGGGAATAGCTAAAATAAAATGCTGATAGTTGAAAACCCCATAAAAATGCTTAAAACTACCTATTTTGTTAGTTAAAACTCAAGAAAAACCACTAAAAATGATATTGTTATGATACAATAAAGTTTTATACATAATTACCTGCAGATATATATAGCTATTTGACTCCGTCGTCCGACAGAAATTCGAATTTCGCGCACACGCTACCTGTAGGTCAGGTGATCTACTTACCTGCCGCGGGTGGCAGGACTAGGAACCATCCCCATGTTCTATCATATTTTTTCTATACCGCCTGTCCTCCTGAGGGGAGGTAGGGGGGTAGGGTGGGAAATTTTGTAATATATCTGCCAGGTAAGTATGTATAAAACTTTAATTGTATCATAACAATATCATTTTTATACATTTAACTTACCTGTCAGATATATACTTAGCTGATTCACACATTGGGAGGTGGGAAAGAGACAGCTAAATATAGAATCAAACAGGAATCACAACTATCGTTGTAGGTAATAAATAAATAAAACCTTGGTTCCTACCTGTTTAGACTGAAGACTTCATGAATACAATCCAGGAGTCTAGACAGTCTCAAGAGCCTCAGCGAGATATTGATCTATGGCTAAGAGTTCTTGTGGTTCTGCCAAAGGGTCTACCCGCTTACTTGGTAGATCCTGGAAGGACTACGTCAATGGGTGCTTATCCACTTACTTGACAAGACCTATACAAGGAGCACAACATCGATCCCGATCACCTCAACCTATTCATGTTAGTTCTAAGATTGCAAGAAGTTATCCCCTAACCTCTTGCAAACGACCACAAACTCGAAACACAAACATTCGTACAGTAAAGTACAAAAATAAAAAAAAAATAAAATTAAAAAAAAAATGTTTTGTACAATCTATTCAGTAAGACGTCTCTTGATTCCCCCCCCACTGATCAAGCTCGGACGTCGTACGCCAGCAAGCATATTAATCAGCAGAAAAAACCAACAACTCGTCTATCTCACAGGAGATCTATGTACTATCAAAATTTTGAACAAATACAAATTTTTTCTAAGGATCGTTATGTTGCTCCCAGCCCCAGCACTGTATCGGCTGATACAAAAGGACCCAGAGAGAAACACTTTTTCATATGTTACTTTAACGTCCCCTTGAGATAGTGCGATGCGAACACTGAATTACACCTCCAGTAAGTCGCATCCACAATGTCTTTTAAAGACATGTTCTTCTGAAATGCTAATGAAGTGGCTACCGCTCTAACCTCATGAGCCTTCACTCGGAGAGTCCTGAAAGAGTCTTCAGTGCAGTCATTATGAGCATCCGTAATAATGCTCCTCACAAAGAATCTAATGCATTTTTGACATGGGTCTACTAGGATCCCTAACTGCGCACCACAGGCTTTGTTTACATCCGTTTAGTTCAGTCTTCTTCTTTAAATAGAACTTCAAAGCTCTAACCGGACATAAAGATCTTTCTAATTCCTCTCCTACTAGATTTGAAAGTCCTTTAACTTCAAAACTCTTTGGCCAGGGTTAGAGGGGTTCTCGTTCTTAGCCAGAAACAGAGTCTGGAAAGAACAAATTGCCGCATCGCTCTTAAATCCTACTCGAGAATCTAGAGCGTGTATTTCACTAATTCTCTTCGCAGTCGCTAACGACAACAAGAAAACATACATTTTCTCGTTAGATCTCTAAACGACGCGTTGAGAGGAGGTTCAAATCTACTAGATGATAGAAATCTCAAAACTACATCTAGGTTCCAGTTCGGAGTGCGAGGAGAAAAGGTTTTTGAGGTTTCAAAAGATCTAATAAGATCGTGGAGGTCTTTATCTTCTGCAATTCTCAAACCTCTGTTTCGAAATACGATCCGAAAGCATACTTCGATAACCTTTAATGGTAGAAACTGATAATTTTGATTCTTCCCTAAGGAAAATCAAGAAATCAGCTATGTTGGTCACAGAGGTATCGGAAGAGGACAGTTTATTCTTCTTACCACCCATCTTCTAAATACATCCCATTTTGATTGGTAGACCCGAATAGTTGAAGATCTCCGGGCCCTAGCAATTGCTTTTGAAGCTTTGCTTGCAAAAAGCCTCTCGCTCTGACAAGTCTTTTCGATAGTCGAAAGGCAGTCAGAGCGAGAGCGGGGGAGGTTTTGATGGTACCTCTCGAAATGGGGTTGTTTGAGAAGATCTCTCCTGCTGTGGAAGAGATCTTGGGAAGTCGACTGTCCATTCCTGTACCTCTGTGAACCAATCTTGAGACGGCCAAAAGGGAGAGATGAGTGTTAGTCTCGTCCCTCTTGATGCCGCAAACTTTCTTAACACACTCCTAACATTTTGAAGGGGGGGAAATGCGTACGCATCTAGGCCTGACCAGTCCAGTAGCATGGCGTCCCACCGCTATCGCTCTCGGGTCTTCCATAAGGAGCAAAAGTCTCTATCCTTCTGGATAGGTAGGTGGCGAATAGGTATATGTGGACTGCCCCACAGGGACCACAGAGCTTGACACACCTGAATGTGAAGTGGGTCCATTCTGTGGGGAGAAACTTGGTTTAACCTGCTTAGCCTGTCTGCTCTGATGTTCTTCTCTCCTTTTCACGAATCTTGTGAGAAGAGTCACTTTCTTTTCTTTTGCCCAATACAACAGCTCTTTTGTTATATGGAACAGAGAAAGAGAGTGAGTTCCCCCTTGTTTTCTTGATATAGGCCAACCGCTGTGTGTTGTCCGAGTTGACCTGTACACTTGACCTAACACCTGTGTCTCGAAGATTTAGAGCTAGAAGAACGGCATAAAGTTCTTTGGGAGTTTTATATGCCAGTCTAGCTGATCCTTCCTCCATTGGCCTGATATTTCTTTTTGTCCCTAGAGTCGCTCCCCATCCCTTCTCTGAAGCGTCTGAGAACAAGATTAGGTTTGGGTTCCGAACTTCTAGAGACAAGCCCTCGTTCTTTTCTAAGGGAAAAATCCACCACTTCAGATGATTCTTTACTTCCAGAGGAATACTGAAAGTGTCCGAAAGCTGTCCGTTATTCCAACTCCAAATTCTTCTTAAGAAGAATTGAAGAGGGCGAAGGTGGAGTCTTCCTAGCGAAATGAACTGTTCTAGTGAGGAAAGGGTTCCCAGAAGACTTAACCACTCCCTCACCGAACTCGTTCTTTCTCTAGGAAGCTCGAGATTTTTTGTAATCCCCGAGCAATCCTTTCCTGGGACGGAAAGCCCAAAAGACCGAAAACCCCGAGAATCCATCCGAATCCCCAAATAGACTAAGTTCTGACTGGGGATCATCTGCGATTTCTCGAGGTTCACGAGTAATCCTAACGTCTTTGCTAGGTTCAAAGTAGACTGTAGGTCCTCAAACACCGTTTCTCTGACTTGGCCCGGATTAGCCAATCGTCGAGATACATTGAGATGCGTATCCTTCTAAATGAAGCCATTTGGGCCACGTTCCGCATCAGATACGTAAATACCTGAGGGGGCGGTCGATAGGCCGAAGCACAAGGCCCTGAATTGGAAGATTTGTCCTTGAACAACAAATCTTAGATATTTTCTTGACGATGGGTGAATCGGAACATGAAAGTAAGCATCCTGAAGGTCCAGGGATACCATCCAATCTCCCCTGACGTAGGGAAGACAGAACTGAGCTGAAGTCTCCATGGAGAACTTCTTTTTCTCCACGTACCTGTCAGGACGCTTACATCTAGGACGGGTCTCCATCCCCCCGAAGCCTTGGAACCAAGAAAAGGCGGTTGTAAAACCCCGGGGAGAAAGGATCTGCACTAGCTCTATAGCATTCTTGTCCCTCATCGACACCACCGTCTGAAGGAGAGTCTCGTTCAGTCCAGGGTCCTTGTAAACTCGTCGACAAATCCTTTGGAGATGTTGCCAAAGGAGGTCGTCTACGAAGGGAATGATGTACCTTCTGTAGGACAGACAGAGTCCAGGGATCTGCTTCTCTTACGGACCAGGCATCCAGAAAGTATTGAAGTCTGGCCCCTACCTGTGCTTGGAGGACATGGCTGCTATTTGCTCTTTTTAAAAGAGCGGAAGGAAGAACCTCCCTCGCTTGTCGAAGGGTCTTCTCTCCGAAGTTGATCGAGTTGAAGGGGCTCCACGACCAAAGGGCACCACTGGAGTCCGAGCCACCTTCTTCTGAGTCTTAACTGCAGGTCTACTTTTCTTGTAGATTGTACAAGAAGGTCTGCGTAGCCTTTTCCGACAAGGATCTCGCAACATCCTTCACTAAAGATGAAGGAAACAGATGTTCTGACCGAGGTGCGCGAATAAAGCGGACCTCTGAGAAGAGAAACTCCTTTCGTTAGGAAGGAACTGTAAATAGATCTTTTCTTCAACATCCCAGATCCAAAAAGAGCCGCCAACTCACCAGAACCATCTTGCACAGCCTTATCCATGCAAGATAGGACACTGTGCAAAGTTTCTGGATCTAGAACAAAATCTGGCTCACTCGTCTTCTTAGCCAGCACCCAAGAGACCAATCCAAGAAGTTGAATACCTCTAAGACGTGAAAAATTCCTTAAGGTGCTGATCTAACTCCGACATCTCCAGGACGCCTTGCTGAATTGAGAGACTGTCTTCTCACGACTCTACAAGACTCGAGAAATCTGAATCTGCCGACGAAGGAGCATCAATCCATCGCCTCTTCTGTCTTATACCAAATGCCTCTTTTCCCCGTCAGTTTGGAGGGAGGAGAGCAATAAACCGTTCTCAAAGTTTCCTTTTTAGATAAAAGCCACGAATCTAAAGACTGGAGGGCTTTCTTCATTGAGATCGCCGGTTTCATCTTTAAGAAAGCCGAGGATTTCGGGGTTTTTGTGCTCGAAAACGAGATCTCGCGAAGGAGGAGCTGCAGGACTAAGAGAATCCGCAAACTCCTCTAGAAGTAACGAGGCTAAAACTTTATAATTGGAAAGTCCCTCGTTAGTTGAAACTTCTTCCTCAGAAATCTCTTCCAGTTCCAGGTTAGAAGGAGATCGCTCTTTCCATGACCGATTCTCTATCAGGAGAAGCCGCTCCGTGGGAGGCGTCCTGCTTCTGCTGGCTGTCAACCGCTTAGAGCGTCCTCGCGCTTGTCTGACGACTCTTTCCTGAGAGGCGTCCTGCTTCTTGTTGACGTCTCGCGCCTCGAAGCGTCCCTGGCTCTTGCCTCGCACCTCGCTCCTGGGAGGCGTCATGCTTCTGCCTGGCGTCAAACCGCTTTGGAGCGTCTGACGCTTGCCTGACGACTCTCTCCTGAGAGGTGTCCTATCTGAAGTCTCGCGCCTCGTAGCGTCCTGGCTTCTTGCCTGGATCCTCGTTCCTGGGAGGCGTCCTGCTTCTGGATGGCATGACGCGCCTATCTTGACGCTCGCGCCTGGCTGACGTTTCACGTCTCGCAAACTCGACGCTCTTGTCTGGCGTCTCGTGCTTGCGTTTGACAGGAGAACGGATCCTGCTCGGCCTATGCAAGGCTGATGATCCGATTCCAAATCAGAGGAAGACAAAAATACTATGGCGAGTCTGAACCCTCGATAGCCTAGACTTCTTAATAGGCAGGAAATCGTCTTTCCTTCTGGAGGGTCTTTATACAGAACTCCCACAAGAGAAGTGATGGAATCCTGCATAGTGCGAAGGATTCTTTTAGTCTCTTCATTATTGTCTACCCTCGGTTGTTTAATTACTGGATGGTCCTCCTCTTGAAAACGCTCCAGGACTAGAAGTAATCCTGGGTTCATCCAAACGTCTCTTAAGGGGGCGAGAAAAGATCCGCCGATCTCACCCTCTTTTAGGTGAGGAATTCTCCGAGGAGGAGAAACACTCACGCAGAACGCTTTTTTTCTGTAACGTTCTCTGGCATTCTGTGGCGATACAGAAAATGCCGAAGGGACGTCTGACTGTGGGGATCCTCCACAAACCTCCTTACGGCTTTCGACATTCCTTCTCCTCTGGGCTTGGGAGCTTGAAAGAGGTCTAGGCCTGGGGAGCGTTGTGAAGACAATCAGACGCCCCCTCCACTGCACTGGGGACACTTATATCACTATCCACAGCACTATAATTACACTGCTTACCTTCATAGGCCGCCATTTTGGTTCCATTTTCGAAGAGCGGCTTTAAGATTCGCTATCTCAGATGCCGAATCTGTGTGTTCTAATAAAGGAGCAGGTACATTAGATGGGGCAGTAAAAGGAGAAGAGGGTATATTATTACTAATAACCCGCTAGAACTAGATAAAGGTTTGGAAGAAGACCTCCTCACCCTGTTTCTTTCTAACTTCTTCACGTATGAGGTTAGAGATTTCCATTCTTCCTCACTCAAATCCTTGCATTCATTACAAGTATTACCAAAAGAACATTCATACATCCTGCATTTCCTGCAAATAGTATGAGGATCAATTGATGCCTTCGGCATCCTAACTTACAACCCGCATTGTTGAACAATCCAAATCAAATTCCAAAAACGGTCCACAATCGCGTTATGCCAGTACAATCAATGCAAATACGTCACCGAGAAGTCCAAACGAAGATCAATTGCGATGCAAAATACGAATCCAGCCGGAGATACCCACAACGATGTTGCCAGTATGGCCGACAGAAAAAATATGATAGAACATGGGGATGGTTCCTAGTCCTGCCACCCAGCGGCAGGTAAGTAGATCACCTGACCTACAGGTAGCGTGTGCGCGAAATTCGAATTCTGTCGGACGACGGAGTCAAATAGCTAAGTATATATCTGACAGGTAAGTTAAATGTATAAAAATGTTATACGTACCTGGTTTTGTTAATAGTTTTTATCACAAAAAAATGCATTTTATCATGAAATTGATATGAAAATACAATAATTTGTGGATATTTCTCATAGAAAAATACTGTGAATCACGAATAATGGGTAGATATGGCTCATAGAGAAATCCATGAGTGTATGAGTCCAGGAATGTCAAGAAACGTGAATACGGGGATCACTGTATATAGTTATACGTAATGTACTATGATGAATAAAGTAAAAACACTTTTCAAGCTTCTTATAATCATTACTGAAATAATGTACCAGCATTTTTCAAGCTTCTTATTTTCACACAACTGATGTATAATTTTTTCGAGTATCCCTATATCCTCTTCTAATCTTTTGCACAAATAAAGTTTTCAAGGTCCATTCACAAACACTGTTCCATGTTACAATAATGAATTGCTGAAAATTTCATATTCTATCTCAGTTGGATAAAGCAAATAACATTTACAGTTCAAGACTGACAACTAACATCCAAAAGAATTCAAAGGCTTACATCTGTACACACTATACCATATGATAATGACAATACTTAAAGAACTTACTGAAAGCACTCGTGCGTCTTCCCTTGAGTCTGATACTCAGTGATTGTTTTGATTAACTGAGAATTTTCATCCAGCATCTGTAAAATAACATATCAGTGAAGCATAATGTTTCTTTTATAAATATATTACGAAATACAAGACACATCAAACAACAAAAAAATGTATAGCTGATAAAACAGATTCAGAAGTTCAATATATAGAATATCACTATTTATTTACCCAACAAGAAAACAGTAAAATATGACAAATTTTCTAAGACAATTCGTATTTTTCATAGCTACAAACCTGAGGTCTTAATAATAGGATAATTTTCTAGCACCTAGCTGGATCTGCTTAAACAGAGATTGAAAAGCAATGAACCGATGAGATCCTGCAATGCGTGTATATCGGGTGAAAACTGGTCAAAGACCGCACACCCACCACGCCATCACGTCTCATTCCTGTGGAAAATTTTAGTGGACACAAACAGGAATCTTTTCTTGGTGGACTCCCTCCATCCACAGGTAGTGTCATCACAGATCTCCTCCCAGTTTATTTACTTCTCTTTGGAAGGAACTTAAGCTTTCTTCCCAGAATCAAATGGTTGGGCAAAAAATAAATGGCCAACTGATTCAAGTCCTGGGTATGTAAATGGTCTTGACATTAATGATTCCTTCCAGCTCCACTAATACGCAGGTCAGTTCTTCAAAACTGAGTAAGGCCTGGCCTATGATCTTTTTTAGGTACGACTTCGGAAGTCCTGTTAGCCTTTCTCATATTAGCACACTATGGTGCTCTTGCAGGAATGAACTTCCAGTTGCCACTGTATCCCCCAATAGATGGTCTTTTACCCTGGATTCTCTGATATTCTGATGCCGATACAAATGTGGTGGCATTGTCACTCAACATGAGTGCTGGGAAACCTCTTCTGCTGCAGAATTTTCTAAAACTCATGAGGAATGAGTCACAGAACTGATTATCAGCTAGTTACATATGTATGCATCTGGTTATGTATGCTTCTTGTTATCAGGCATTACATGCCTGATAACAAGAGACTTTTTAGGTCTCTATCCATTTCCCACGGTAACCCATAATACGGCGGTGTAATCCACGCCTGTGGTATTTAAAAGGTAAATTTCATCATTTGTTTGTTTCCACTGTCAGTTTTAAAATTCAAACGTGAGTCTCCTTGGTGGGAGGAGAACTGCAGGTTCCGGTTACCACGTAACCAAACATGGTTGGCACGCATATACTATATAAATTCTTAACTTTTCCTAAACCCAGGATGTAGTACATATGTTATACACATTGTCAACCCCTAACAACAACTTTATAGGTGATTGTTTCTCTATTGGTAGATCAAAATCTTTATCAGCCAAGCTGATTTTTGTTTTGTACAACGACCTTAAATTCTTCTTGACATCAAAATTTCTTCATACATTCTGGTAGTTCATCCACCACATACAATCTATATGAATCAATCTACCCCAGTGAGGTAAAATGATGCTTACTATTTCATATTCTCTGACTGGTTTCGAAGTCAAATACCCTCTAAATGCTATGTTCTCAGCTCTCTTACTCTTATAATGGTCTCTCCAATTGAAGCCACTCTTCAACAGGGTGCTGACTTCTTGGTCTTCCTTTGCCATGAGAAACTTCTCTCAGTGTCGGCAATAAAGGGCTACTAAGCAGCCCTCAGCCTAGTTCTCCAGCTGAAAGGATTGGATATCTCTTTGTCACTAGAGATCTCTCTCTTACTTAGAAGTTTTGAAAGCGTCTTGCCCGCCCAGGGATCTCAGGCCCCCTGCTTGGGACATGACTCTCGTTCTACAGAGATCTGACGCTCAAGAATGTCTTTTTGCTTGCACTGGCATCAGCAAAAAGAGTAGGTGAATGCATGGCTTGTCTCGGCACAAGTACCCAACAATACTCTTTCGACAATGCAACCCCCTTTTACCCTTCAGGATTATTGTGGCTGTAGGTAAGATAGGCTGCTTAGCATTCTTCTTTCCCTGTCCGATATGTCAAAGACAGTGTTCCATCTTTTACCTTCCTTAGTCTTTGGTTGGTTCTGATTGCATATAACCTTTGCTTGTCACAATCAGAACTGAAATGCTTATTGGATGCACATACGAAACACAGACCCAGAGTTCTAAGCTTTTCTATCTTTCCTCTTCTCGTTATATTAGTCTTACAATGTGTCCATAAATGGTTGCCTTCACATAGTGCACATCCCTCAATCTGGTTTACCTTGGCTTTGGCTTTATTTTTAGGTACCACTGATGGTTTTTGCGGAGTCACTTGTATCAACTTTCCATTTCCTGTGCTAAATCCATACACCACTCGTAACCAGAGACGCTGGGACACTTTCTTCACAACATTCTTAAACAATGATGACGATCGCCCTGAAATCCAGGAACTCATGATTTTTCAGAGGAAGAAGAGTGCATTAGATAATTTTGAAATATATAATCAACATCAGTGTAAGGTTATGAATTACATGAATTATTATGTATTCACAATAATTAATTTGAAAAATGACAAATTTTCTAAGACAATTTGTATTTTTCATAGCTACAAACCTGAGGTCTTAACAATGGGATCATTTCTAGCGCCTAGCTGGATCCAGTTAATACGCAGATGAAAGCAAGGAATCTTGTGATATCTGGCAACGTGTGCGTACATTGGGTGAAGAATGGTCAAAGACCACACACCTACGCCACAGCATCAGTCTCTTTTCCCAACTCAGGATGGCTGACAAACAGACTGGGCGGCTAGAGGTGGGCAGTATAAATTAAGACCTCAGGTTTGTAGCTATGAAAAATGATATTGTTATGTTACAATAAAGTTTTTCATACATACTTACCTGGCAGATATATACCATAGCTAAGCTAAGACTCCGTCGTCCCCGACAAGAAATTTCAAATTTTCGCGCCACTCGCTACAGGTAGGTCAGGTGATCTACCGGCCTGCCCTGGGCGGCAGGACTAGGAACCATCCCCGTTTTCTATCATATTTCTCTCTTCCACCTGTCTCCTGCGGGGAGGCTGGGTGGGCCTTTAATTGTATATATCTGCCAGGTAAGTATGTATGAAACTTTTATTGTAACATAACAATATCATTTTCATACAATATACTTACCTGTCAGATATATACATAGCTGATTGGCACCCTTCGGTGGAGGGTAAGAGACAGCTACTATATGGAATAGACAGGTAAACAACATATGTTGTAGGTATAAATAAAACCTTGGTTCCTACCTGATAGGTGGTAGACTTCTTGGGTGTTCGCCCAGTTAGTCTGCATCACCTCAAGAAACTTTAGCGAGATATATGATCTATGGCCAAGAGTTCTTGTGGGTCTGCCGATGGGGTCTTATCCGCTTACTCGGCAGAGCCTAAAAGGACTTTGTCAATGGTGCTGATCCACTTATATGACAATACACCTTATGAAGGAGCACACAACAATCCCGACCACCTGATTCCTAACCATATGTTAGAACTAAGGATTGTTACGAGTTATCCCCGAACTCGTCACAACAACCGTAACTCAAAACCACTACGCACACATACATAATTTTCCAAAAAAAAAATTATACTCAAAAACTAATTGGATATGACAGAATTCTCTTACTGAACAACATAGCACGGCCGCCCGTGCGAGCCAAATCCTCCATGTTCGAAGAGACTCTACCATATCCAAAAAGAAGAACAGTATATACATTTAAGGATTGGTGTGGCGGCTCCCGTACCCAGAATCGTATCTGCCGATACGGATACGGGACCTAGAGAAAAAAACACTTCTCATACGTCACACGTACGTCTTTCAAGTAATGAGATGCAATACTGAGTTGCATCTCCAGTATGTCGTGTCAATGATGTTTTAAGCGACATATTCTTATAAAACGAGAGAGACGTCGCAAAAAAAACGCTCTTACTTCATGAGCTTTTACTCTTAGTATTTGAAAACTGTTCGTCCGGACAGACCTTATGAGCGTCCGTAATGACGTTTCTTACAAAGAACGCCAGAGACATTCTTGGACATCAGTCTTTGTGGGGGTCTTACCGCCGCCACCAAAGACCTTTTGTCTAGAGCCTACCCAACTGACGCTTTCTCTGAAGGTAGAACTTCAGAGCTCTAACAGGGCATAGAGACCTCTCTGCTTCTCTGCCTACGAGACTCGACATTCCTTTGACTTCGAATGACTTAGGCCAAGGATTCGTGGGATTCTCGTTTTTCGCTAAAAAAACAGGGTCTTAAACGAGCAAATAGCCGAGTCTCCCTTGAATCCACTTTATCCTGCAGAGCTTGTAATTCACTAATTCTTTTTGCCGTAGCTAAAGATAAAAGGAATATGCATTTTCTAGTTATGTCCCTAAACGATGCCAGATGAGGAGGCTCGAATCTATCCGAAGACAGATATTTGAGGACTACGTCCAGGTTCCAGTTCGGAGGTACTGGTTCCTTAGACTTCGAAGTCTCAAAAGATCTTATGAGATCGTGGAGATCTTTGTTATTTGCTAGATCTAATCCTCTGTTTCCTGAATACAGCCGAGAGCATACTTCTGTATCCCTTTATTGTGGATACGGCTAGATGAGATTTTTACTCTCAGGAATAGCAAGAAATCAGCAATTTCTGCTATAGAGGTAGAGGAGGAGGACAACTTCTTGGCTCTACACACCTTCTAAAGACCTCCCACTTCGACTGGTATACTTTGTTTCGTAGTGGAGGTTCTGCGAGCTCTCGCGATCGCGCTTGCCACTTGCGAGAGAAAAGCCTCTCGCTCTGACAAGTCTTTCGATAGTCGAAAGGCAGTCAGAGCGGAGAGCGGGGAGGTTTTGATGGTACCTCTTGAAGTGTGGTTGTTTGAGAAGATCCGTCCTTCTTGTAGGGATCTTGGAAAGTCTACGCATCCACTCTACCACCTCCGTGAACCATTCCTGGGCCGGCCAAAAGGGGGCTATTAACGTCATCCTCGTCTCTTTTGACGCCACAAACTTTTTCATTACTAACCCAGGATTTTGAATGGGGAAAAGCATAAACGTCTACTCGAGACCAGTTTAGCGGAGGAAGGCGTCTACCATAATTGCTCTTGGATCTTCCACGACCGAGCAAAAACACTGGGAGCCTTTTGAAATGAATGTTTGCGAAGAGATCCACATGAGGAGTTCCCCACAGAGACCAGAGATCGAGACACACTTCCTCGTGAGAGTCCATTCTGTATGAAGGACCTGGTTCCTCCTGCTGAGCCTGTCCGCCCTCACATTCCTTACTCCCTGTACGAACCTTGTCAGCAGGGAGATGTTCCTGTGAGACGTCCAAAGTAATAGGTCTCTCGTGAGCTCGTAAAGGAACGAGGAGTGCGTCCCTCCCTGTTTCCGAATGTAGGCAAGTGCGGTGGTGTTGTCCACGTTTACTTGCACTACCTTGTTTGTCACCAGAGGTTCTAGGCTCTTCAAGGCCAGATGTACGGTGCGAAGAGCTCTTTGCAGTTTATGTGCCAGGACACCTGTGCTGGTTCCCAGGTGCCTGACACTTCCTCTGAGCCTAATGTCGCTCCCCAACCCGTCTCCGACGCGTCGGAGAACAACACTAGGTCTGGGTTCTGTGTTCTTAGAGAGATCCCTTTGTTCTCTTCCAGAGGTAGCAACCACCACTGTAGGTGTGCCTTTATCTCCACTGGAATGGGAAAAAACGTCCGACAAGTTGTCCGGTTTCCAGCTCCAAGACCTCTTGGAGAGGAAGAATTGAAGTGGACGGATATGAAGTCTTTCCTAGAGGGAAGAATTGTTCCAGCGAGGAAAGCGTCCCAGAAGGCTCAACCATTCCCTCGCTGACTTTTGTTTGGCTTCTCTAAGAAGAGAGAGATTATCCGCAAACCTTTTGCGGTTCTCTCTTGCGAAGGAAAAACTTGAAAACCCGAGAATCATCCGAATCCCCAGATAGACTAGGTCTTGCTCTGGGGGTCAGCTGAGACTTCTCGAGGTTCACAAGCAATCCCAACGCCTTGGTCAAATCCAGATTGTTACTTTAGGTCCTCCAAGCACTGTCTCTCCGATCTGGCCCTGATGAGCCAGTCGTCTAGTACATAGAGACATTCACCTCCTTTGAGATGAAGAAATCTCGCCACATTCCTCATCAGGCTTGTGAAGAACCTGAGGAGCTGTGGACAGGCCGAAACACAAGGCTCTGAACTGAAAGATCCTTCCCCACCCCCCGTCATGAAACGGAGGTACTTCTTCGACGAAGGGTGGATCGGGACGTGAAAGTAGGCGTCCTGGAGATCTAGAGACACCATCCAATCTCCTTTGTCGTAATGACGCTAGGAACTGAAGCAGAAGTCTCCATGGAGAACTTCTCCTTCTGAACAAATTTGTTCAGAGAGCTGACGTCTAGTACTGGTCTCCCAGCCTCCCGAGGCTTTCGCCACTAGAAAAAAGGCGATTGTAAAACAAAACCCCGGGGAGTTTTGATCCAGTACTAGTTCTATTGCTCTTTTTGTCCCACATGTTGCCACCATCGATCGAAGAGTATCCCATCAGCACAGGGGTTCCTTGTTACTTGGCTGATAGTTCCCTTGGTATTGACGTTAGGGGAGGAGTATTCAGGAAAAGGGATACGATATCCCTTCCTTATGATATTCAATGAAGAACGCGTCTGCGGGTCTATCAGTGTCCAGGCTCACGAATCCCAGGAGCTGGCACCTACTGTGCTTGGAGGAGAAATGTTCATTTCCCATTTTCCCTTTTAAAGGGACGAAAGGCGGACCTACCTCTCTTCTCCGGAGCCTTCCTTCTTGCGGGAGGTCTGGAGGTCGGACCACCTCAAAAGGGCTGGCATTGATTGTACTAGGTCCTTTGTCTTTTCAGATACTGAAGCAGGTTTCTTCTTCCTAGCTGACTGCGTCAGAAGATCCTGCGTCGCCTTCTCGTTAAAGAGTGAGCCACGTCCTTCACTAACTGAGAAGGGAAACAAAAAGTCAGAAAGAGGCGCATACAGTAGAGCTGCCCTCTGAGCATGCGAGACTGCCTTTGTTAAGAAGGAGCCATACACCGTCCTTTTCTTTAAAAGACCTGCTCCAAATAATGAAGAGGACTTCAAAAGATCCATCCTGTACCGCTTTGTCAATGCAAGACAAAATGCATAACAGGGCTTCCGGTTCTATTCCTTCTGAATCATGAGCTTTCTTGGACATCACCCCAAGGGACCAATCTAAGAAGTTGAAGACTTCCAATACATGGAAGAGTCCCTTGAGTAGATGATCCAGTTCTGAAATACTCCATGTAATTCGAGCAGAATTGAGACTTGGACGCCTTGAAGCGTCAACTAAAGTCGAAAAATCTGCCTCTGTTGTAGACGGGAGAGCGATACCCATATTCTCCCCCCCGTCTTGTACCATATGCTCTCTTTTTACAGCTAACCTTGCCTGGAGGCATGCAAAAGACTGTCCTGACTAAGTCTTTCTTAGACTTCATCCATGAGTCTAAGGCGTGTAATGCCCGCTTCATCGAGATGGTGGGCTTCATTTTCAGAAAAGACGAGGGCTTCTTCGTCTTCGCACTAGAAAAGATGCGAGCGCGGAGAAGGAGGAGCAGCAGGAGTCAACTCGTCTCCATACTCCTCAAGAAGCAGGGTAGTCAAAACCTTATAGTTGGACAAGCCCTCTCTTCCATGATCGTCATCATCCGAGTTTTCCTCCAACTCGGGATATATCTGAGTCTCCGTTCTCCTTTCTGAACTTTCCTCTCTGGAGGAGACAAACTCCTGATAGGAGAGGGGCTAAGGGTAATGATACTCTTTCCTTTTTTTTTCCCGTTTTGATAGACTTGGAAGGCGTCACAAGCTGCGGCTTCTCTTGAACTTTAGAAGACGCCTTGTATGACGCTTCCCGATCTCCGAGCGTCATGGCTGACGTCTCTTGTTGACGTCTTGATGACGCTTCGCGTCTGGAAGACGCTCCGCTCTCAAAGGCGTCCTACTCGGCGTCACCATATTGAACGGAGAGTCACGTCTAAGATCCGCTTGGAATGACGCTTCACCTCTAAAAGACGTCTTTCGTTTCTCTTGCTTTACAAAACTCTCGTAAGCCCCCGTTCTAGTTCTCGAACTCGAAGCTTCCGCAAGACGTTTAGCAGTTTCACATCTGTCTGACGCTTCTCTTCGAGCAGGTGAGAGAGGACGAGGACTTCTTAATTGGAAGCGTCACGTCCTTCCGACGGGGCGCTAAAACTCCACAAGAGATGACAGTGTTCCTGAAACCGCATAATTATCTTTCTTGACGCTTCTCCCACGTCTAGTGCATGACGCCTTTCGTCAATCACTCGGGGAAGAAGACTGACGGTACTTCCGCACAAAAGCGGTCAGGTGACGCTGACGCCACCTTCGCTTCTTAATCTCAGACGGGGCGTCATCTGAGAAGCGCTCTGGGCTCCGAATCTATGTCGTGCTTCATATGACGCTTCAGCGGTCTCGATAAGTTCGACTCCTTCCACCCTCGTTTAGGTGAGGGAGAGGGAGAGGGGTAGAGGACGAGAAACACTCGCGAAGGACGCTTTTTCTATAGCGCCCTTGAGCCGCCTGCCATGAAGCAGAGCTAGCTGAAGGGACGTCATGACCGTTGGGGATTCCCCACGACCTCCTTAAGGCTTTCGACTTTCCTTCTCCTATGGGCATGTGAGCTTGGAAGAGGTCTAGGCCTGGGAGCGTCGCAGGGACGATCAAACGCCCCCTCCACAACACTGATAGAACTCACTTCACTGAAATGTTCACTATCACTAGCCTTACTTTAGAGTCAGCCATCTTGGACTTCATGTCTCTAATAGTAGCTTTCAGATTGGCGATTTCGATGCCGAATCCGAAAAAACACTCTGAGAATGAGATATATAGGGAGAATCTACATCAGTAGGATTAGAATTATCCGTGAAAGGCTCAATAGGCCTTGAACTCACACCTTTCAGTCGTCTAACTCTATCAATCTCTAACTTCTTCAAATAAGAAGTCAAAGTCTTCCAACTCTTCTGCATTCAATCCTCGCATTCCTTACAAGTATTAAAGAATAGCAGAACACTGAACCCCCCTACATTTACGGCATACAGTGTGAGGATCAACCGAAGCTTTGCGGTATCCTCACCCTGCAGCTACATTCACACACATTCTACACCCTCACATTAGAATCAGACATACTGAGAAAAAATCCAAAAGAGTTATTCCAAAAACAGTTCCACAGTAGCGAATGCCAAAACACGATCCAAATACGTCACCAAAAAGCCGAAAAACGTTGATCAAAGGTTTGAAAAATGAATCTAAGTCAGGAGGTAATAACAACAATGTTGATACACCGGCGACAGAGAAAATATGATAGAAAACGGGGATGGTTCCTAGTCCTGCCGCCCAGGGCAGGCCGGTAGATCACCTGACCTACCTGTAGCGAGTGGCGCGAAATTTGAATTTCTGTCGGGGACGACGGAGTCTTAGCTTAGCTATGTATATATCTGACAGGTAAGTTGATGTATGAAAATACAAATTGTCTTAGAAAATTTGTCATTTGTTCATACGCAAACAAACCTTCAGTCTTAACAATAGGATAGACTCAAACTTGGAGGGAGATACAAGACATCCTAAACTGGCTGGGGGCCTATCCACCAGTCCAGCTCCAGAAGAAATGACTTCTGGAGAGGGACTGAAGCCATTGAGAAGGTAGATAAATTGATATCTAACAACTCAGACCCTGAGTGACGTACAATGATATATGGGAGAATCATTGATAGGGAACCAAAGAGAAACTTTGACTTCCAATAGTGGAGCATGTGCTACCAAATAGAGGGTTTGATATTATATACTAAGCAACCACACCATCACCTGTATCAGACCAGTCCAGTGAAAGACGCGTCTATTCTTAACCTGCCCGAAGGAAGAAGGAGAGGTACAAGAGAAAGGAGACCAGCCAACTCCCTCATTCTCTCATCCACATAATCATCTTACGTAAGATACAAAAGTGCCCTGTTAAGGGGCAACTATGAGTTACACACCTGTGGGAAGCCACCACAGGACCCAGGGAAAGCGTGTCCATAGATCTGTGGGCAACATCCTTAACATAGAAAGAGGTGATCATGGACTGGTGTAACCTAAGTACCAGCGCTCAGCACTCTATATACAGCCAAGTTCTTTTTGAAAGCCAGGAGGGACAAATACCCCTAACGTCATGCACTTTAGCCTGCACAAACGTGTGGCGGAATCATCAAGAGTCAAGTATGCCTGTCTGCTGGCTTCCCGTATCCATTGTGTGCTTCACATCATAGCTCAGACTGTGGAGCTCTCCTACCCTCTTCGAAGATGCCAAGGCCAGAAGGAAAACTGTCTTGAGCATCAAGTTCCTGCCAGATGAGCGACACAAAGGAGCATATGGACCCTTAGTAAAGCTCTTGAGAACCAGGAAACATCCAATGTCGGAGGCTTTGAGCTCCCTAGAATTTTATTGCTCCCCAACCCCCTTAACTAGCCAGGAAAGTTCCCAGGACAAGATGTCGATACCTTAAGGTGTAACACCAAACTCAGGGCTGCCCTGTAGCCTCTTAATGGCAGAAACGGAGGAAGTAAAAAGTGTGCTATTCGCTGAATAGAGGTTGCGAGAGGAGAAAGACCCTGTTTAAGATACCAATCACGAATAGAATCGCCTATTTTGCCTTGGTAAACCATGGAGGTCGACCTTCTGAGACTGCTGGACATATGCCCTGCTGTTCTCTGAGAAAAGCCTCTCGCTCGGAGGAGATACTTTGATAGCCTCCAACCGTGAAGAGACTGGTGGAACCTTTCGCATGCGGCGGACACAAGAGATGCTGCCAAGAGGGAATTTCCCTCGGAACCTCTGACAACAATAAGACAGCAAATCTGGAAACCATTCCCACCGGAGTCCACAGAGCGTCACAGATCCCATCCCCTGGAGTGTCGTACATCGAAGGAAAGACCATGAAGTTCCCTACTCTCTTCGCCAATGCCAGGGCCAGCAAGAAGAGGGTCTTGAGGGTCAGATCCCTGTCTGACGAATCTCGGAGTGGCTCGAAGGGTCTCGAGTCAGGCTCCTAAGGACAAGAGTCACATCCCATCCCGGGGGCCTGAGTTCCCTGGGTGGGCAAGACCTCTCAAAGCTCCTCATAAGCAAGGAGATCTCGAACGAGTCCGAGATATCCACTCCACTAGGTTTCAGGACCAGGGCCAGGGTGGCTCTATATCCTTTGACTGTGGGGACGAAGAGGAGCTTGTCTCAGCGAAGAAAACCGAGGAAATCCGCTACCTGCTGAAGAGTGGCTCTGAGAGGAGATAGACCCCGTCTACGACACCAACCACAGAAGACGGCCCACTTTCTCTGGTACACAGCTGCAGAGGACTGTCTGACGTGTCCAGCCATCTCTGTTGCTGCTCTGCAAGAAAGCCTCTTGCTCGCAAGAGATGGTGGATAACAGCCAACCGTGAAGATGTAGAGACTGAACTGTCCGGTGGTACCGTTCTACGTGTGGCTGACGAGAAGGTTGTGCAAAGGGGGAATCTCTCTTGGTGTCTTCTGCAAGCAGAGCCAAATGGCCTGGGGCCATTTGGGAGCCACCAGGATCATCCTGAGATTCGAGGTGGCCAGCACTTGGCTGATCACCTTGCGAATCAGGCAGAAAAGGGAAAGGCGTAAGCGAAGAGGTTGTCCCATGGGTGTTGAAGAGCGTCCTCTGCAGCTGCCCATGGGTCCGGCACGGCTGAAAAGAAAACCTGAAGTTTCCTGTTGTGCCGGGTGGCGAACAGATCCACTACTGGACGCCCCCACAGGTTGAAGAGCCTTTCTGCCACGTCTGAGTGTAGGGACCATTCGGTCCCTATCACCTGATCCCGACGGCTGAGCTTGTCTGCTACTACATTCCTCTTGCCTGGAATGTAGCGGGCTGACAGCTCTACCGAGTGAGCCACGGCCCACTCGTGCACCTGCAGCGTCAACTGGTGCAACGGGAGGGACACTAGGCCCCCCTGTTTGTTGACGTATGCTACTACCGTGGTGTTGTCGCACATCAACACCACTGAGTGTCCCATCAAGCGGTCCCGGAACTGTGGAGAGTGAGGAAACGCTGCCTTGAGCTCCAGGACATTGATGTGAAGGGTGCTTGTTGTGATGGTCCCACACTCCTGCCAGCAGCAACTCCTCCAGGCGGGGTGTGCGCCCCATCCCACCCTCAGTGGATGCGTCTGAGAACAGCAAAATTCCGGGGTGGGGGCCGTGGGGGTAGGGGGAGAGCGGAGAGGCACTCCTCTCAAGAGGTTCCTGTCGTCCAGCCACCAGGCTAGATCCTGCCTCACCTCCTCTGTGAGGGACACGGGGAAGTACGGTGGGTCCTGGCCTGCCGTTACCAACTCTCCTTTAGTCTCCACTGGAAGAGAACGCAGGTGACAAGACGCCCATGAGGGACTAACTTCTCGAGTGACCGACAGGTGGCCGATCACGACCTGCCACTGCTAAGCTGACTGTTCCTGCCGAGACAAGGAAACCGGTCGGCTGCCTCCATGAATCTGCTGATCTGCTAGAGGATGAAGCGGAGGTACTTCCAGGAAGATTGATGGATGGGTATCTGGAAATACGCGTCCTTCAAATCCACTGAAAGCATGAAATCGTTCTCCCTGATGGAGTCGAGCACGGAACGTGCCGTCTCCATCGTGAACCGAGACTGGCGAACGAACTCGTTCAGGAGAGAGATCTATCAACCCGCTTCTCCACCAGGAAAAGACGGCTGTAGACGGTGACCGATCCTCATGATCTCCACAGCTCCCTTGCTCAGCCCTTGACTTCCTGTCGAAGGGCTACGTCCTTTCGTCCTTTGATGTTCCCGGAACGTAGGTCTGAAGATGGACCGGGTTGGAGGTGAGGGTTGGCCGAGATTCGAAGGGTAGTAGATATCCCTCCCGAAGGACGTCTACTATCCAGGTCTTGGCACCGTAGCGCTGCCATGTTGCCCAATGGCTCGCCAGGCACCCCCCCACTTCCGGCAGCAGGTGAGGGGGAACGCCGTCCCTAGCATTTCCCGCCTCTCTTCGACTTCTTCCCTGCCCCTCCTCGTGGAAAGGAGGATGGCCTAGTGAGGCTTGATAGCGACCACCTCCCCTGCAGAAGTCGAACGGCACGAGCCTATCTTTCCTCGGGGCTTAGACAAGGCAACCGTCTTAGCAAGCCGAGGAAGCGCTAACCAAGCTCTTGGGTTTGGCTGCAGTTAATCGAGGCTGCCCAGAAGCCTTCGATATGCCTGGTGTACCAGAACGGTCACTGTCCATCAGTGCGACGTCTTTCCACCACAGCGTCCCACCATCTCTCCTGGGAAGAGAGAGGAGGAACTCTGCACTGGTCCGTTGCGAAGGCCCAATGCCGCCTCACGCCCAGCCGCCATGGACACTCGGGTAAGGAATGCATCCCTACGCCTAAGTACCAGGTCGGCCCACAGGTTTACCATCTGGTGGGGGAGGTAGGAGATGGCCCTACCACCAGACTGGCAAAGTCTCCCGAAAGCCGGGTCCCCTTCAGGAGTGATATTCCCAGAGGAGGCCGTGACCTTGGACACTGTGAGGGACCACAGGTCCAGCCAGGAGACTGCCTGGAAAGCCGCCATGGCGGTGGATTCCAGGGAAAGTGCCTCCTGCTGCAAGAACCAGAGGTTCTCCGACAGGAGCTGCTGCAGAGACACCCCCGGAGTTAGCCTGGCTAGCTCCAGGTTAACCTGTTTTGGCGGCATCGGATCCTCGGGTTAAGCACATAGAATTTCCTCTGTCGCAGTAGAGGAGGGGGAAGTAGCTTAGACGACCTGCCAGACCGAAGCGAACCCTCTTGTCCGGAGACGAGCGAGTCCACCTGGCCCAGCACTGACTCGGCCAGCTCCAATCGCGGCAGACCCACCGTCGCTCTGGGTTCCTTCTTAGGCCCCAAGAATGACTCGAGCCGGGACGTGGGCTCAGAAGTTGGGAGCGGCGATCCTTCCCCGAGGTCATTGTGCTGACGAATCAGCGCAATAACCTCTGCCAAATTCCTCTGGATCTCAGGAGTGACCGCATCTTGAGGAGTAAGACCGTCAAGCCCCTCCAGCAAGAAACAAACTCCTGAGACCCTCCTCCTTCAGAAGGAGGACCAGCAACAGACCCCTACGGTCTCCTCCTGCCACTTGCATGTACGACCTGGTCGGTCCGAGGACTGTGCCTGGCTCGTAGGGCGTCGTGGCGGGACCGTGAGGAGCGCGCCCCTCACGATCACTCCTTGTCGCCTCGCCCTTCCCAGTGTAGCCTGAGGAAGTTGAAGGGACAGGAGAGGAAGACCTGACACTTCCCCCTCGCTCACCAGCAGAAACCGGTGGGCCTTGGGGGCCTGCAGGCGATCGAACCAACCCGCGGTGGTTGCGCAGCTCTCCTGGGGAGAGCGGCTGGACCGAGAACAGCGGCCCCGGTTCCGTGCGTCAGAGGAAGCTGTTGCTGATACCCCCTATCCATACGGTCCCAGTGGAAAGCAGCTGTCAGGGGACCTGCAGAGACCACTGTTGCGGTGGGGATCGGTGCTTGTTCTCACGGCGCGTCGAACCGCTGGAACCAGCCAAGGCTGGTTCCTGCGATCGAGGGGACCTCTTACCAGCCTCAGCCCGTGGCCGGTCTGGGACCGTCACAGCAACCTGGTAACCAGCTGGTCGCTATACGAGAGCGATCACTGGCCTGGCGAGAGTTACCTTAGCGGCTCACCAGCCTTCCGCTCCGCGCCTTGGTCCTGGCACTGAGCGAACTCGGACGCCTGAGCCTTGGCTGCACGGTCGCCCGCGACGGGAGACCGTACACACGGTACCTCTCGGGAACGAGAGGACGAGCCGGAACCTGGTGTAGCGGCAGCGCCCCTAGCACCAGGCGAGGAAGTACTGGTGTTAGCCGGTACCCCTCTGGTCCCCGTCTTCTTCCTTGCGGAAGGAGAGACGGGCCCCACTCCCGAA
>NC_061104.1:23616885-23661885 GCF_015104395.2 Macrobrachium nipponense
CGATAAACGATATGACAAGAGAGAGGAGAGAGTAGGAGGAGAGAGAGAGAGAGATGGAGAGAGAGCAGAGAAACAAAGCCGACTTAGCAGTGTCGACCACCACGAAGAAACGGCGCATAAGACGGAAAACTTAATGACTGGCAAACTGTTAGGACAAACTTTCTCACCCCGTAATAACGGTATTTCCTTCTCGCCTTCTTGGAAATAGAACATAAAAAGTAAAAAGGTGGAGGGGTCCAGCGCTGAATGTAATAATTGATAATAAGCCCGCCTTTCATCGGTTCTTTTTTATTCGTTATTTTCTATTGTTTTTCTCTCGGAACTATGGATTTTGTTTTGCACGCCAGTGACCTTCTGAAGCAACAATCTATCAAGTCGATGTTAGGGGCGTTGGGAGAGCGATGGGGTGGTGGGTATTATTATTATTATTATTATTATTATAGGTCTCAAAGAATAAATCATAATACAGAATTTAGTCAAGATTGGGACCTATGACGAGGGCGTTCAGCGCCGAAATGGAAGGTGATAGTAATTATTACTATTATATTACATTATATATATTTATATATTATATATATATTATGTATTATATATATATACATATTATATATGTATATATATAATATATATATATATTATAATTCATATATATATATATATATATGTGTGTGTGTGTGTGTGTGTGTGTGTGTATATATATATATATATATATATATATATATATATATATATATATATATATATAGATATATATAATATATATATATATATATAATATATATATATATACATATATATAATCTAATTTTCTTTGGTCTGTCACAGTCCTCCAATTCGACTGGGTGGTATTTATAGAGTGGGGTTCCATGTTGCATCTGCCTCTTAGGAGTCCATCACTTTTTTCCTTATGTACAGTGTTCCTAGGAGCACACTTCTGCATTAGTCCTGGAGCTACCTCAACCTCTAGTTATTCCAGATCTTTTTCAGGGATCTTGGAATCGTGCCTAGTGTCCCTATGATTATGGGTACAATTCCCACTGGCATATCCCATATCCATCTCCTTCTTCTTCAGAAGACGAACCCTGTTCCTATAGAACAAGCCCACCACAGGGGCCATTGGCTTGAAATTCAAGCTCTCAAAGAATATTATGGTGTTTGAAAAAAAAGTAAGAGAAGGTAATGGGAAAAAGTAAGAGAAGGTAATTAGCAAATGTAGAAAGCAAGATGGAAGAAAGAGAATATGAATGGAGGTATAAAAAAAGGACTGAAAGCGGTTGCATCTAGAGGCCGAAGGGATGCTGCAAAGAACCTTGAGTAATGCTTACAGTGCACCGCATGAGGTGCACTCACGGCACTAGACCCCTACTACCCTAAGGGGCTCTTTGTACGGTAGTGAGAGCCCGCAGCCCCGCCCCCAGGATAATATCAAGCTGTACTACAAAGCCTTCATGAGTTCCCAGTACCGTGAAGAAGAGGACTCCATTAAGAAAATTATTTCTGAAAATGTATCCCCGACTTCTTGGAGCGCGTTAAGTCCCATTTTTTGTCTTTTCAAAAGAAGAGGGTGATGTGACGGTAATCTAATGGGTCTTAGGAAGCCCAGGTGTCTTAGAGACCATTTAAAGAAGAGGGAAAGAAGAAGGGCGGGAAGCTCTTTGTAAATAGGTCTTAAGAAGGCCAGGCGTCGCACAGGTGACTCATAGAGGAGGGAAAAAATGAAGAGCGGGGAACCCACCGTGAATGAATGAACGAAAGTGAGAATATGGCATATTCCTATATTCAATATACTAATAATAAATACTCATGGACGACTAAAGGAAGAGCGGTAAAATCGTTGTAAATAGGCCTTAAAAACCCCAAACCCCACGGGTCTTAGAGAGATTCAAAAGTAGAAGAAAGACAGTAAAAGTACATTGGCTCCAGTAAAACAAGCCAGATCTCCTACTAAAAGAAGAATAAGAGCTGGAAATTCTTCTTATAAGTGCGCCTAAATTGTACAAAACTAAAAGCTTATTACATACATGTGTACATGAATTATTGGCTAGTTCATACAGCATCTAATTACCGTCGAATAAAGCCGTGAAGAAAGGCAGAAAAGAGTTAATTGGTGTTTTTAAAAGCAATAAGGCGAAATTCCTGCGAGTAGTACTAGTGATTCTCGTTAGTGTAGTTGTTTGCTATTTTCCTTGTGCCTGCTACTCCTTGTCATCGCGTGTGTGCATTTTCAGGGTTCTTGAGAAGATCTCTAAACCTCCATATCCCTTATTTATATTCTTGGATAATTACGCTCATTAACCCCAAGAAGTGGGACATACGAACTCCACAATAACACAGGGAAACGCGTGTTATCAACAGGTACTCACGCTGCAAAAGTCCGCCACTTTTAGTGATTACAGAAATTTACGACGCGCGTTAACCTTTCAATACAACGGCGTAAAGCAATTCACGGCAAATTTATTTTTTTCCCCCCAAAAAGTCTTTGGTTGCTTCGCTTCTCTCTCTCTCTCTCTTCCTACTGAAGAGCTGAAAGATTAGGTAGCCCTAACTGTGTTGTCTGTGGGGTGTTTGTTTGGTGTGTGTCTTTTCTCTTTTAAAAACAGGCGTCAAGCAAGGGTGGTTATTTCTGTTTTATACTTGTGCCAAAGCGCACTTTTCACTTCTCATTTATTTATATATTATATTTATTTATTACTGAGAACCATTCTCCACGCCACACAAGATCTCTTGTGACCCATTTTTAGTTCATCCGGGTTTGGAAAAATCTGTTTGCATTTGAAGGGGTGCTACAGCCTTTCGTTGCTAAATATATATCTTTAATATTGATTTTTATTATTATTGTTATATACTATAGCGAAAGGCCCTGCCTCTGGGAGAAGGGCAGCAGAAAAGGTCTGGACATGAAAGATCCACTTGGTTAAATTATTATTATTATTATTATTGCGAAAATAAAGCATCATGACACTAATAACGTGCTCTTATTTTCGTTCATTCATTCTTACCGTTAGGTTCGCGTGACGGAAGTAAATCGTTGTGGTAACGGAAGCATAAAAATATGATTAGCAATGTATCGAAAGTTTCTCTCTCAGCAATACATGTCAAGCTCGGGTACTCTCCTCATAAAAAAAAAAAAAAAAAAAAAAAAAAAAAAAAAAAAAAAAAAAAAAAAAAAAAAAAAAAACAAAAAAAAAAAAATGCACCAAGTGACACTACACAGTTTCCAATCAATCAATCAATCAATCAACCGTAGAGAGTTGGTGGTGTACTGTAGGTAATAATTAAGTTTTTTTTAACGTCCCTTGTCTCCTAGCTGCAATCCCTTCCATTCCATTTCCTGTACCTCCGTCCATATTCCGTTTCTTCCTTCTTCCTTTACACCCTCTCCTAACAATTGCTTCATAGATCAGCTGTCGAGATTTTACTCCTGTTACACCTTTCAAACCTTTTACTGTCAATTTCCAGCGCCTCAGTGGCGTGATCGGTATGGTCTTGACCTGCCACCACCTCGGTGGCCGCAAGTTCGATTCTCCGTCATTCCATTGAGGAGTAAGAGATGTGTATTTCTGGTGATAGAAGTTCACTCTCGACGTGGTTCGGAAGTCACGTCAAGCCGTTGGTCCCGTTGCTGAATAACCACTGGTTCCATGCAACGTAAAAGCACCATACAAACAAACTGTCCATTTCCATTTTAATATTTTACATGACGTCTATTCCCGCCCCCTTCCTTGTACTTCATCTACTTTATTTTCTTGATCTCTCGATTTTGCTGACCAACCAATCCAACTCTTACTTTCCACCGTCTGGTAACAGTTGCTTCATATTACAACTGCGAGGTTTCTTCCTGTTACACCTTTCAGTCCTTCTTGCTCTCAGTTTCCCCTCATAGAACCCAGCGCTTGGCCTGTGACCTAAATTTTACTAAAGTTCCTCGTTGGACGAATGGGTTGCGTGCTTGCCTACCGATTCGGTAGTCACGAGTTCGATTCCCCTCTCTGCCAACGTAGAACCAAAGGAATGTATTTCTGGTGATTAGAAATTCTTTTCTCGATGTGATGTGGTTCTGATCCCACAATAAGCTGTAGGTCCCGTTACTAGGTAACTAATTGGTTCCTAGCCACGTAAAATATCTAATCCTTCGGGCCAGTCATAGGAGATGACTCTCATAGGGCTGGCCCGGACGATTAGATATTTTTACCAATTAATTACCTAGCAACGGGACCTACAGCTTATTGTGGGATCAGAACCACATTATATCGAGAAATGTATTTCTGATCACCAGAAATACATTCCTTTGGCTCTACGTTGGCAGAGCGGGGAATCGAACTCGCGACTACCGAATCGGTAGGCGAGCACACAACCCACTCGTCCAACAAGGAACTAGAGTAGCGTAGGAAACAAGGTGGATTGCATGCTGCCCATGGCAGAGTGACGAGACTCGGGTGAATTTAAGGATTGAATTTCAAGTCCTGATATGACTATGTATTTGTTATGGCCTTCGGAAGAGTTCGCAGTTATTAATCATTCATGAGTTGTAACTTTAGTGAGATATAAACAAGGGAATTCCGTGTTGATAGCGGTTGAAGGTCTGGATTTAAATCATTGAGGGTTAAGATAACATTGTGGATTTCCCGTGCTCATATTATTATTATTATTATTATTATTATTATTATTATTATATTATTATTATATTATTATTATTATTATTATTATTTTTTATTATTTATTTATTTATTTATTTATTAATTATTTAATTTATTTAATTTATTTAATTTATTTATTTATTATTTATTTTATTTATTTATTTTATTTTTATTTTTTTTTATTTATTTTATTTATTTTATTTTATTTTAGTTTATTTATTTATTTTATTTTGTTTATTTTGTTTATTTGATTCTATTTATTATTTATTTATTATTTATTATTATTATT
Organism: Macrobrachium nipponense; assembly: GCF_015104395.2. NCBI lineage: Eukaryota > Metazoa > Arthropoda > Malacostraca > Decapoda > Palaemonidae > Macrobrachium > Macrobrachium nipponense. The sequence continues at coordinate 23,621,812 of NC_061104.1, forward strand.
ATTATTATTATTATTATTATTATTATTATTATTATTATTATTATTATTATCACAGAAGAGATGTAACCTTAGGGAACAACATTAACACTGGAAGGTATTAATATATTATGGATTTCTCGTGCTCTTACTATTATTACTGTATTGTATATTATACCAAACATTCACGTAACTAACTTTCCTCTGTATTGGAAATTTCATCTCCCAACAACAGAAACAGATAACTTGAAAAATTTAATAAGAAAAATATAATTCAAAATGATACACGTACGTCTTAACAAACTTAAATATATAAACACACAAACCTTTGGTACACGATCGTAAATTTCAATGTTGTAACTTCACAGAGGACATAATTATAGTATTTAGTTTGCCCCTTGTAGTGGGGTAGCGACGTCAGTGCTCCTCACTCGGTGCACTGTAGGCATTACAGTCCCTTCCGTAGGTCCCTAGCTTCAACATTTTTCATTCCTTTTACTGTACCTTTGTTCATATTCTCTCTTCCATCTTGTTATCTACGATTATTTCAGCCCTTTTTACCCTCAATTTCCGTTTCAGTACTGCATGGCCTCACAGGTGCTATAGTAGATTCACATCAACCGTGCATCTGATGTCTAAGCCAATCCCTTACCACGCTTCCGATTGGCTGTTGATAAGCCAATCACAGGGCTGGAAACTCTGTCTCTCGAGAGAGTTCTCATAGGTAGGATGCATCTTCTACCTCTCCTGAGGTATAGGTCTCTTAAAAGCATCCGTCAGGAGAGGTAAAACATACATCCTGCCTATGTGAACTCTCTTGAGAGACTTGATAAGCTAATCACAACGTAGGACACTAAGTCTCTCAAGAGAGTTCACATAGGCAGGATGTATGTTCCGCCTCTCTTGAAGGATACTTTTGAGAGACATACCTCAGGAGAGATGAGAACTCTTTCGAGAGAGATACAGAGCTTCCAGCCCTGTGATTGGTTTATCAACAGCCAATCAGGAGCGTCGTAAGGGATTGGCTTAGACATCAGATGCGCGGTTGATGTGAATCTACTATAGCACCTGTGAGGCCAAGCAGTGCTGAAACGGAAATTGAGAGTAAAAAGGGCTGAAATAACCGTAGATAACAAGATGGAATAAAGAGAATATGAACAAAGGTACAGTAAAATGAATTGACCCTGATGAATTATTATCATTATTATTTTTTTTATTGTTTATTACAGTCCTCCAATTCCACTGGTTGGTATTTATAGTGTGGGGTTCCGGGTTGCATCCTGCCTCCTTAGGAGTCCATCACTTTACTATGTGCGCCTTTTCTAGGATCACACTCATCTGCATGAGTCCTGGAGCTACTTCAGCCTCTAGTTTTTCTAGATTCCTTTTCAGGGATCTTGGGATCGTGCCTAGTGTTCCTATGATTATGGGTACAATTTCCACTGGCATATCCCATATCCTTCTTATTTCTATTTTCAGGTCATGATACTTAAGCATTTTCTCCATCTCTTTCTCTTCAACTCTGGTGTCCCATGGTATTGGGACGTCAATGAGTGATACTTTCTTCTTGATTTTGTCAGTCAACGTCACGTCTGGTCTATTTGCACGTATCACCCTATCTGTTCTGATACCATAGTCCCAGAGGATCTTTGCCTGATCGTTTTCTATCACTCGAGGTTGGTGCTCGTACCACTTATTATTATTATTATTATTATTATTATTATTATTATTATTATTATATTATTATTATTATTATTAATTTATTAAAAGTAATGGCTACTTCAGCTGCGTTACACTTGTAGAGATTCTTCCCTATTTCGCGAATAGCGGCTTTTTCCGTGCTACTTACACAGGCTAGTAGAGCGCCCTATAGGTCATGGTCAATTACAGGGTCAAAATGGGTGTATATATTTGAATTTTACAAATAAACTATGATACCATAGTCATCAAAATCATTAACGATTTTCTCTCTCTCTCTCTCTCTCTTTTTCTTAAAGCGAGCTTTCGTCTAGAGCTGCCAGACATCCTGGGGCTGGGAAGCTGAGGGCGGACTGATCTTGGTGTGTTGTTGTTGTTGTTGAGATTAAGCCAGCCTTGTGCTGGCACGGGCTCTTGCTCCTAGAGACGCCAGCCCGTAAACTGGCAATATCTGTAAAGATACAAAACAGTGCTTTGGCGGTTAGTTGTAGAAAGGAGATAAGGTGAAAGGCAGGATTGCAACCCCTTTGAACCTTACGGTACCCATCAGTAGGAGAGAAAGTTTTATAGCAGTGAGACTCAGCCTAGCTGGAGAGTGCTGAGTAGTAAGAAGGAAGCGAGTTTTAGTTTGAGGGAAAGGAGGTGTTAAAAAAAAAATTAAAAAAAATATATATATATATATTATATATATATTTTATATTTATACATTATATATACCTATTAATATATATATATATATATATATAATATATATATATATAATATATATATCTATATACAGGTGTGTAGCATCTGAAAAATATTGCAATCTATATCAAACCAACATTAAGAAAGTATTATAGTATGACATACATTTGCAACGTTCAGCAGTACTTACACTTATACATAATGCTCCCAAAGAATGTGTATGTGACTCCCATTGCAAAACAGTGCAAGTAGAGGGTTTGTGCATTGTGTAGCTTTCGTTGATTTTATGTTTGCAAGACAATAGGAGATTCACATGTGTCTATGGAGAATGCCGTGTGATTCGTCTTTAGGAGATTCAGAGGGGGAATGATCTATAGCCAACCTTCAAGATTTAGAGGGGAAGGATCTATAGCCATTATTGAAGATTTAGAGGGGGAATGATCTATAGCCAACCTTCAAGATTTAGAGGATGAAGGATCTATAGCCAACCTTCCAAGATTTAGAGGGGGCCAGGATCTATAGCCAAACCTTCGAGATTTTAGAGGGGGAAGGAGCATAACCAATCTTCAAGATTTATAAGGGGAAGTATGTATAACCCCCTTCAAGATTTGAGGGGGAGGGAAGAATCTATAGCCAACCTTCAAGATTTAGAAGGGGAAGGATCTATAGCCAACCTTCGAGATTAGAGAATGGGAAATGAAATGCCAACCTTCAAGATTTATAGGGGGAAGGATCTATGGCCATCCTTCGAGATTTAGAGGGGGGAAGGATTTATAGCTAACCTTAAGAAACCTTTAGAGGGGGAAGGATCTATTAGCCAACCTTCGAGATTTAGAGGGGAAGGATCTATAGCCAATCTTCAAGATTTATAAGGGGAAGCATGTATAGCCAACCTTCAAGATTTAGAGGGGAAGAATCTATAGCCAACCTTCAAGATTTAGAGGGGGAAGGATCTATAGCACCTTCGAGATTAGAGAATGGGAAATGAAATGCCAACCTTCAAGATTTATAGGGAAGATCTATGGCCATCCTTCGAGATTTAGAGGGGGGAAGGATTTATAGCACCTTCAAGATTTAGAGGGGGAAGGATCTATAGCCAACCTTCGGGTGTACAGAATTTAAGCAGGAATAAAGTAGTAATTAAGTTCAGCTCAGGGAACAAATTCTTGGAAATAGCATGGCAATTTGAGGATAAGCATATCAAGATAAGTTATTGCTTGTATGGTGGTTTTACGTTGCATGGACCCAGTTGTTATTTAACAACGGAACCAACGGCTTTACGTGACTTCCGAACCACGTCGAAAGTGAACTTCTATCACCAGAAAGACACATCTCTCACTCCTCAATGGAATTGCCGAGAATCGAACCCGCGACCACCGAGGTGGGACGCTAATACCATACCAACCACGCCGCTGAGGCACTTCAAGATAAGTGAGGTAGATCCTGTGAAAGTTGTGAATATAAGTACCTCGATACATATGTATTCGATAAAGAATGCACCCTTTGAATTGTCTGATGAATTGATAATAAACATTATGAGCAAATATGGAAAAGTGGATTCAATAAGAAGCAACAGATTTAGTATGGGACCCCTGAAAGGCCTGCTAAATGGGATACGGACAATAAAGATGAAGATTAGAGATAAAATTCCTTCATCGATAAGTGTGTCTGGTTTTAACTTAAGTATATTAAATAATGGGCAGAAAAGAACCTGTTACAGATGCGGACAAGAAGGCCATCTAGTGAAAGATTGTAACATCGATATTATGGTAGGAACTAATATTTGGAATGAAAAAGACTTTCATGACATAAGCAGGCAAAGAAATGATAATAAATCAGAGAAGGATAATGGTGATAATAGAGAACAAACAAGAGAAGGAAATAACATTGAAGGACAAGAGGTAAATGATAGCCAAAGAGGAATTGATATTAGTGAAGATGAAACCGATGTGTACACCCAAGATGTCAGCAATATCAAGTTTCAATTCTCTGAATAACACAATACATACATTTTCGATGGACATATAACCTCCCAGGAATTGTAGACCAATGGAGTCCTTTCTCCTTAAAAAGCTTGGAAACGAATCCGTGTAGTTTTAGTACTGTATCTCATAAAACAACAAAGAGAACGGGTAAAATTTATCATAGAAAACGGACCTTCCCTTGGGGTATAAACAAACGTTTCCAAATACCCAGTCTATTTTAGTCTCTATTTGGCACTATTCCCGTACTTATAAAGGTTTCCACCTAAGTCTGTGTACTCACATCACTTCACGATGCTCCATGCATTGTTATCAGTGCTTCAGTACATTACATCACCAAAAAATAAAGGCCAAAGTACAGAGCAAAAGTAAACACAGGATCCTGTAACGATGTCTTCTAATAGCCTCTATCGGTGTCCGTGTGAAATTTAGTTAAGTCTACCCTTTAATTATTCTTATAATGGTCTTGATTACCCACATTATGTTTCAATGCATATTTTTGCCAGTTAGGTCGGGGTTCAAACATCTAATGCCAAAACACCAATCTTGTCCAACGCTTTTGTAGTATTTTATTGGCGAAAACCAGTTGGATGGGGTAGCTGAAATGCTTAGTAGGCTCATTGCTTCATGGTAAATTTCAATTGGCGGTGCCAGTTTGGAAGTGGACCTGCCCTTGACTACAGTGAAGTAGACCTGCCCTTGAGTACAGTGAATGGTCTTGAATTAAAGAGTAGTTGAACGTTTTTGCAGATACATCTGCCTTTATCGTAGTTTTAGTACTTGCAAGACAACCTTCTCCCCATCGAACACTTCACGCAAAGTGTTCTCTTTTATTGTTGTTCATGTAAGGGTATTTTAAAGTTAACGTTGATTTTTACAAGAAAAAGTCTTGCTATGATAGGGAACAGAAGTGGAAGTGATGAGAAAACCTCATTACTGGCTTAGTGCATATAAACAAAGCGTGATCCGACCTTCAGCTTACTGACGCATAAGTTGCAACGTTATACTAGTCCTAACTTAACGTGAAGTGGCTTCGTAATTAATTTGCATAATTAGTACCTATTAGTCATACTAACAACGAGGATCAAATAAAAAATTAAATCATAAATATCCTATCCTAATATTCTTGTATCTTTTACTCTGTGTGAAACACCTTTTTCAGACCTTTTTAGACCTTTCCTACCCCTCACCCTGCCCAACAACAGTTTGTAAGCGGAAATTGGTCATATTTGCTTGTGCAAATGTCGCCCAGGTTTTAAAAGTTTCCGAAAGGTACGTTTTCTTTTAAGTTACTTCTGAATTGTCGAAAGTGCCTGGCTTAGATTACTATAACTATTTTTACAGATTTCAGTAAGAGTAAACAAATTCAGCCGGTATTAAATTCAGTGATGGCGATAGTTCAACGTATGAGGACTTGAATGACCAGTAACTGAGTAGTACCGGAAAGTGCTTTATGGCAATTTTCGGTTGTGACGTCGTGGGAATGACTTCGGTGTCCACGAAAATGCTGTTAAATTTGATAAATTCATCAACGTTGTTTGATCAGGTTTACTGATATATAGTTGGCTTTTAATCAAGTGATTTATTTTGTATGGCTCCATCAAGTGTGCACAGCTTGATAGCCTCGACAATCACGAATGGTTGTTATTTTCCATCTTTCAGACCAACTGCCATTACGCTAAGTAAGGCACTTCCTTTAGCGCAGAGATTAAATACTAGGAGGGCATAAAAAGGCATCAACTAGTAGATTCTGTTGGGATACTAAACTTTAATCCTTTCCTGTCCTAAGCCTTTGTTCAATAGAGGTTCCTTGGCCCATTGCCTATAGTTTTCCTAGAATCTTTAAATGAATTTAAAATACTGTTCTATACTTGAGCTTAATGTAAATTCCCGATATCTGAGACTTGCAATTACGCTACTTTGCCTCTTGACTATCAGGAAGTGAGTTCATATAGCCCTGTATTCAAATTTATATATGAAAAAAATTATGGAATATGCTATCCTCGAACAATTAATGGCTTACCTAAATACCGCAGGTGTGTTTCCTGATTGCCAGTCTGCATACACTTATATATTATAATATTAGATGGTTTTAAGTAAGTAAAGTGCTGACTTGTGCCAGGATTTAGGTCGATTGTGAAATGATACAGTCTGGTGTTTTGATCATAGGTTGTTTCTGTGGTTTCGCCCTTCTGCCCTTTTAGGGTTTTATGGAAGAGAGAGAGAGGAGAGACAGAAAAAAACTTATTAACCAGATAAGTCTGTATCGCTTCCACGAACAGAACACTGAATGAGGAATGGTTACACATTTTGACTTGATGCTAAGCGATTCATTATAATCAAATAGCTTAAATCATCATAGCAGTTTATTCTCTCAAATGAATAACTGGTTGGCTCGTGAGAGCCTGGCAGTGACTCCGCTGTACTCTAAACGTCATTTTCCTGCTATTTTCTACTATTTACGTCAAGTGGAAATGGTTGTTTAAAAGGACAAGCGTGTATTTTAGATAATTACACTATACTGAGGCGCACACACATCTATGTATAAAGATATGTATTAAATAAACGAGTAGAACAAATTCGGTTTAATAGGACCTATGCAGTTTAATCAAAAGAAACGTAGCAACAAATCACCTAAAGACATTAATCTTCAACGAAGTTTATAAGAATATCATAAATAACGTAAACAAAATAGTAAGCAACACAAATATTTTAAGGAAATACACTAAATGAATATGAAACGTACAGAAAAAAAAGATAATTCACAAGATATTAAGACTTTATGCAAACCAGCTTCTATAAAAACATGTTGCTTAGGACACATCTGCATGCCTTCATTATCAGCTTATGGTTATCGACCACTCTTGTCAACCAAAATTTATCTTGGTAATTAGAGAGCCCTCTCTCCTGAATCCTTTGAGATTGTGGTTCATTAAGATATAAATTATGTTTCAGTACATTGGTTAATTTGCATGTAAAACTTTGATTCAATCGGTCAGTTAATAAGATTACCCTTAATTACAAGTAATTATTTATATGCGGGATATATCTATCTATCTATCTATTTATCTATCTTTCTGGCCTGTATAAGTCAGCCAGTCCTTCCCTCCTATCATTAATACCTTTGGACTTTTCTAAAGTAGTCCTTGTGCCATACCCAAAATTTTGGGTGATCGGTATCATAGCTCTGCCATTTTTTGGATAGTCTGTAGATTAAAGATAATTTTTGACATGATAGCCACTTAATGAGTGATGTAACTTAAGTGTGGATTTTTTAGATAAACGTAAGAGGGCCATTTTTCCAAGTTAAAGTAACAAAATAATTCATGACTTTGAAACTACCCAACATATCCTCACAAATAAGGGCTCAAAATGTTGTTGCTCATGAGTTTTCTCTAGGTTAAAATATAAAAAATAGGTAAAATAAATATGGTAAATAGGTGTATGTTGCAGACATTTATATTTTATCATAATCTTATTTTTTGGTATTTCGTATTTGCACATAGGTCACAATGTAGTCTTAAAAAATTGCAGGGGAAATCTAAATTAATTAAGTTTCCATTATTTCAATATTATTTTTTGTAAATGAGGTTGCCTTAACAAAGATTAGATTTGTCTGACAAGAAGTAAAATTCGTAGAGATTGGTACCCTATGAAGTAATGTGTAATTTTTTCAACTCAAGGGTACAGGGTATACCATATTCCTCTAAGCTTTTTACATCTTTAATGATTAAAGTATTAACAAGTTATGTACACGTTCAAGTTATGTAGACAACAAATATTAAATATGCGCATTCGAGGCACTGACATTAAATTATAATTTCAATTGCTCAGGAGGCAAGAGATTTGTTACAATAGTATTTAATTCAAATAATGTTACTTTCACCAGTATATTTGGCTAAGTATTAAAACCATATAATTATAAGTCAAGATGAACTCATTGCACCTGAAAAAGGGTAAATATATGCCAAATGACTAGGTACATTCTACAAGAAAACTGAAGATAGTTTTCATTAGCTTTCGTTCATCCAATTTCCCATTTGTTTTTACCAAAAAGACATATCGGTAAATTTACTCAAGAATATGAAAATATACTGCAAATTATATCATATAAGTTAACTGCAAAACAAAACGTTCAGATACTTAAAAACACGATATATGTCCGAAGTAATTGGAATTTCTCAGATGGATTTGTTCATAGAGATCTGGTAGAATGTGAATTTCTGATTTTAGTACTATGTATCACGACGACAATATTTACTCGTTTTGCTTCGTGAACGGGGATATATTGCATCATCGTAAGTGGTGAATGCAATTATTTTAGTTTTTTCTACAACTTATGTTTGTATTCCAAAGCGATTAAAGTTAGCTGACGTCAATGGCACTCAATGTTGCGACGGCTAAGGTAGTTGAACAAATCTAGTTGCATTCGCAAGGGCGTGTTCTATGATGTGAGGAGGAGCCCTAGAACTTCGAGCGGGAAAGCGCAGCGGTCCACTGGTGATACTGGACTAACGTAACAGATTTCACACTTTGATTACTTTGACTACTTTGACGCTGACATGGATCGAAAGCTAGTTGCTGTTTACAAAGCTACTGTCGTTAAACATAAATCTTAATCAAGGTTAAAGTAGCATGTCAGTTCAAAGATTTTTTGGCTATATGCTCCCATTACAAAGCAGCTTGTGGTAGCCTACAGCCCTACACGACTGCATTCCTTTGCCGCGAGGCTGAAAGATTTCCCACAATATAAAATTTTAATTGCCTGTGCAATACATATCGAGTTATTTGTGGTAATAAATATTTTTGACTTAACACAGCTTCTTTCGTGAATGATTTGTGGATAAAACCCGATTTTCAAAAGTAAAGATTATATCAAGAGAGCAAGAATGACCGCACCGTGTCTAAAATTTTCAACGTCTTTTTACAATCTTTGAATGCTATAGCAACTGTTGAATGTAATCAAGATTAGGGTATGAATTTCTAAGAGAATTAACTTGAATATTACGATCCTTCAAATTTTATCTAGCATAGTGCAGCACGATCTTGGCAGTCATATATCGCGCAAGCATAGGCCTATCGACAGAGATACTTAATTCATTATATTTTCTTCTGCCTTTCCCCCGTCACAAGTCCATCACCACTACTACAATTCTCTCTCTCTCTCTCTCTCAACTTCTAAAACATACTTTAAAAATATATATATTACCAATTAATCTCCCAAAGAAAATATGAAATTGCGTAGTTATAAATAGGCCTAAGCTTTCACATGAGCAGATTTTGCTCCTCTCCCTCTCTCTCTCCCCACTTTTAAAACACATTTGAAAAAATATCACTCAATCTCTCAAAGTAAATATAATGAATTAAGTATCTCTATAGATAGGCCTATGCTTGCTTGCTCTCCTCTCTCTCTCTCTCTCTCTCTCTCTCCACTTTTGAAACATTTGAAAAAATATTATTACTTAATCTCTCAAAGTAAATATGCTGAATTAAGTATCTCTATCGATAGGCCTATACTTGCACGCTCTCTCTCTCTATCGTCATAATATTTCATTCTTTAATATAATATGTTTCCATCACGATTTCCACACGTACTGCCCAGCAAAAATTTTAAAACCCTCTCCCTCATTGTTTAAGATCAGTCTTTAATTACGTATGAATTTTACGTCAGTTTAGTGTCAAACATTACTTATAAATATGGTTTCACAGTAGGTTTTAAAAAAGGATGATCGATATTCTACCCTAAACTGACGTTACCAAACCAACATTAACGAATAGTTTCTACATTCAAGTATAAATGATTATAGGACCTCAATAGAATCTTTATGGTGTAAAGTTGATGGAAATCTAGAAAGCAACAAACACTGATTTTGAAGCTCCGCCCCCTTTCAAGAGTTGCCAGGTGTGGCATTATTGAACAATATATGTCCATAGATTTTAAAAACTATCTTAACTTTCCTTGCCGAGTGTACATGCTTTACGATTTTTTTTATAATCAGCCAGAATTTTTTTTACTGTCAAAAGATTATATGATCACTTGTTAATTAAGGGGTGAATTAACCTATTAACATTCAATCAGCTCCAACATTTATCTTCCTTTGAACTCTCAGGTTCCTGGTGCTGGTCTGCGGCTTGTGAATGTGGGGCCACTGACCAAACATCTACAATCAGGCAGCTTTCAAACCCATGAACACTTGCAAGTCAGTAAATACAACACTTCTGTTGCTGACCTCATCCAAAGAATCTTCAGTCCAGCCATGCTCGCTAGGCCTTGGAATGCTGGGCTTGGACTCTAAACATCTCCAGACTGCAGCCTGGAAGTTGGCTGTGTGTGTGTGTGTGTGTGTGTGTAGGAAGAGGCAGTCTCTGCATGGTGGTAGTTAACTCTGCTTCCCCTTTCTTGGCACAGAACAGCTGGTAGTGCACCTCGTTGGCACCTGCTGCACCTGTTACCTTGCAACAATATTTTTGTATGATGGCAGCGGAGTTGCATCAATACTCTTCTTTTTTCTAGCCACAGTAGGCCTGGGTTGGTGTGATGGTAATTGCTTCCTAGCAAAGAAAGATAAAGGAAAGGAGAATGCATTTTCGAGAAGTTTGGCAGAAAGGAGGCTTTCGCGGCCGTGTTGGAGGCGCCTGTTCTCGTGGCGGTTCTGGAATCGTCGGGCTTGTTGTGGAGCGCAACCCGCGCCAATGTGTCGGGAGAAATGCCACAATTTCTGATGCAATACCTCGTCTAGATTCATCTAAGAACTTCCAGAAATCTCGCGAGTCTGTGACGCTCGCCGTAGGCTCCGCCCCCAGAGTGCTGTATAAATACGACGGACGAAGCAGAGATCGTCAGAAGAGAGATCTTAAAAGAGAGACTCCAGTTAGTCACAGGGAGATATCCTCAGTAAGAGCCACAGATCAGATTATCAGTGAGATATCAGCAGCAGCAGAGATCATCCGTGAGAGATAAGAGAGAAAGGGACCGACGAAGGATCAGAAGAAGAGTTGATTGGACACTGTTCTAGTCGTCTTCAGGAGTGGACGGCCGTGTTATCTCGACGTCGAGCAGACTTCAGAGAAGAAAAAGTCCTGCTAGAGGTTTTTGGGGAGTTCCTGCCTTACGAGTAGACAAGTTTCTGCAATACGGAGTCAAGAGGACGTCTGCAATCACCGTTTTCCTTTTGAGAAGCCACCACTTCGAATTGCCAAATTGACTAGCAGGTATTTGAATTGCCTCACTGTTCCCCCAGTTCATGCAGTGTAAGATTCTATCTTTTTATGTAAATAGGAGATACCAATCTGCATTTACCTATGTTAGTAAAGCTTGTAAATAAACCTTTGTTGTGTTAGTGTTTCTTTCCTTATTCGTATCCCCAGTTTCAACTGTTGGTGTTGAAATTTTTTTTTTATTTATTATTTCATATCGAACCTGAAGCGGACCTTTCTCAGAGGCCGTAACAGTTGGTCAAGAGACCAGGACTGTCACCACCTCATTCACAGCAATGCTGTTCACCCTATGCAACGTACCATCACCACTCGGCGATTCTTCTAGTCTGTCAAAGTTGTCCCAAGCCAAGGTTGTGAAAAATGTTTCTTGGCCATGTAGGACCACCCCCTGATGTAGATAACTTCTACACGCACAGGGCAGTGTCAATCTAGTCCATCTGTGAGCGTATAACACAATGTCCAAGGCAGTTAAGAATGCTTATCAGCTGAGCCTTACCTGTCAAAGACTTAACACTGATGCACAGGGCAATGGTGTTTGGGTGGCTTGACTTTGCCACATCACTGCCCAATGTCCTGGCCAAATGACTACAAGAGACGCTGAACTCTTGGGGTTGCGCTGTCAGGGTTGTTGGAGCCAGTAAACAAGATTCACAAAATACAAGACGCATTCTGGAATAATAGATTATATTTGATTCGACACTCTCTGGTGGCCAGAATTGGTTGATATCTTTGGCTTTGGTTGTAATGTCAGTCCTCATTTGCTTAGAGTTCCTCAGCAACCCCTGGACAGGGTTTTAACAATTTCTTTAAAGATTGGTTTTCCCTAACAAGCTCCCACATTGTTAAATTGTTTCAATAGATCACAAGTACAATCTTTGATGATGTGAAGAGAACCACCGAACTGCCTCTATTCGTTTTTACATACTACTTGCTTTTTGGTGGAGGGCTGTACTTATCCACACCAAAGTTCTTCATTTATGCTGAAAGTTTAGATGCGATGTCAGACCTCCTCACGGATGTAAAGTTCATTGTATGACTGCCTAACAGCTGCCTCATATACATATCTCATCTTGACCATTGGCTGGTGCTGACAGCAACCAAAGAATCTTTAGCTTCCCATCTTCAGTCCAACCATGCTCACTGGGTCATATTTTTTTTCTGAAATTATTCAATTTGCTTCATATGGGCTTGCACGACCAACCCTTGCATGACCGCTACCAGTATTTTTTTGTGCAATGATACCAGTTAATGCTTTCTTCACATGTTTAGATGCTATATTTCCTTTGATAATTGAGATCTGGGATCTCCCCTTTAGGAGTGTCTTTTGCTAACTCCAGTCATCTTGCCATATTTGAGCTGCCTGAAGGATTGTTTTCCAAGAGTTGACAGATTTTGTGTAAATAGGTTGTCAGTATCATCTGAACAATGATGAATGATGCACTTTAGCCTTGGGTGCTTTGGAGGCAGTTCCGTACAAGGGTGTTCAGTGTCTGCCATCATTCGGCTCTTTCACCTGTAACATAATATGGATTAAGAAACATACTGGTAAGGATTAACATGTAAATAATATAAAGATAGGGATTTATTTAAAAAAAATATTGCCTTATAGATGTCCATCAGTATAAGAAATTACTTTTGTTATTGAACAAAATATAACTAGGAAACATTTGTGTATTTAGTGAACATCCCTTCAACTTCCAGATTCATTTGAACACTAGTTTTGACACATCAAAAAATGCATACAAACAGATATGTGCAATTTAATCTGCTAAATTATTAGACTTGGTGTATCTTTCATGTTATACAATGCACAGTTTTCTTGGGGAAAAAAATGAACATAGGAAAATAGGTATTAATATAAGCTATGCCCAAACTCCTTTAATATGCATTCTGGACAAAAAGATCATATTGCTCAAGGGTAGTCGAGGCATCTTGGGCTTTCAAATTTGTAGTACTACATTGTATGCATCAGGAAACCATATCAGAAAAAACAGCACTTCAAGCAGGTGTTAAGAATTTTCTTGGAATACCCAAAAAAATGAGTAAATACTCATGGGCTAAAGATAATGAATCAGGAATATTTCTATGGTAAACTTGTTATGCTACAGCTTTCAATGAATTTTGGAGGCTTAACAAAACTCTTAAAACAGTGGGACAAACATTTCACACGTAGATTACCACCTTGTCAGTGTTACAAACTCAATGCATTGGACGTTACTAAGAGAGAACTGACCAAAGACTGTCACATTCAACTAATTTTCTCTAAAACCTATGTATGTGATGGCATGAACAATATAGGCTGGGAATCACAATTGGTTAATGTCTATTTCAAATAAGTGAATTTGTTTGACATTATTTCAAATAAACATGAATTCAACTTCAAAGGAAGAAATGAAATTGTGAAGAATCTGAAATGACGCTATAAAAATGTAATTAAAAAAGAAAATGTTCTTAATATGAAAAAGTGAAATGAAATTTACAGTGCTGGCATTTTCTTTTCAACAAAACCACTGGGGAAGGGATTTCAAACTAAAACAAAACATCCCTGACAGTGCCTTAAGCAGACCTCATGTGGTGCACTGTAGGTATACTCTAGAATCTATGCGGTATTCTTTCTTTTTTTACCTTCTTCCATCTTATTTTCCACCCTCTTTTAACACGATGTTTAATAGTGCAACTGCAAGGTTTTCTCCAGTTAAAACAACTTTTAAACCTCTTACTATCAATCTTCCTTTCAGTGCTGAATGACCTCTCATAAGTCCCAGAAGAAAAAATGTACTAAAAAATTACTATTGCAGTTAAAAACTACAAGAGAGAAACACTGCATTCATGCCTTGAAAACTACTGGTTTCTTTTAAAAATAAAGCGCCTGCCAATGAATAGATGATGCTTTAAGTTATCAAAAAAAAAAAGTTTCTTGCAACCAAAAGTTGGTTACTAGTCGGTCAATGGAGCATAAGGAACAAACCCCCGTAACATGACAGGAAGACAGTTTCAACACCAACAAACTCATTTCATTCTAAATAGTAATTGAAAAAAAGAATATTTAGGAGCACAGTATACGAGTCCACAACAAACTCATTTTATTCTGAAAAACTGAAAAAAGAATATTTAGGTAAACAGTATAAGAGTCCACAAGTTTTTATAATTATGCATTAAACACTATTCTAAGATTTTAAAACTTGGAAGCTGCTGGGGTTTGAGAGGCAGCATACGTACACAAGTGAAAAATAGTTTAACACCAAAAAACCCTTCTTAAAACAAGAAATGCTACAAACAAGTACTAATTATTGCAGGACATAACTATTACTTTGGGGTATGAGAATTTACATAAACACAAACCTTTTAATACATCAAGGAATTGCCTAGCCCAAAAATAATTTCAGAAATGCTCAGTATTTCCTACATCTTCATAATCACATTGAGTGCTTATTTTTCCTTATTCAACTTAGGCATTCAGTTTTATTGGCAATTTTTTTTTTTTGTTTCCTCTGCTTATGTAAAAAAAAAAAAAAAAAAAAAAAAACAAAAAAAAAAAAAAAAAAACTCGGGAATTGATGCAATTGGACAACATTAACAAAAGTGCTTCCATTTAAACGACTGGCTTTAGTGCATTTTCTGTAATTGAAGGTGAAAAGTAAACTTCACATTAGGTAATTGTTAAACATGACACAGCAGGACCCTAAAACTAAATAACTTTAGTGACCTTGCCCCAAAATACTGCCTTTATCCAGTCACGAATAAACCTTTCATCAAGGAATCAACTTCTAAAGAAACAACCTTTATCCTATGAATTTAGAGATTTAGTATGAAACTGTGCTACTGGTAGGCTCTTTTTTTTCTTCTTTTTTTTTTAAGGTTCCAACCTTATAATGCATATTTACGAAACTATAACCACTTTGACCCCTTGAAGACAAATCCACTCAGCAGTCCCTGGTTTCATAAGGAGGACAGGTAACCTTTCGCACCAATTGCAAACTGCTAAAACTTCTGAGACTACTCACTCATTAGCAATGTCTATGATGCTCTACATAATACATTTAGAGTACCACTTTCAGGTGCATTATGCATCAGCTGAAACTATTTGGCATTGTTAGGATATCTGTATTTTCAATTTATCTTCAATTTTTTTCCTTGTTAGGCCTATGTGCCAAATATAGGTACTCAAACTAATAGTATTTTCTATACAAGCAAATCTTCAGATATTTAAGTATGGATTTCAAATTATTTTTAGTTAGATAAACAGCTATATCAAATTTACATTAGTTCAAGCTGCACTAAACAAGAAAACGTTATCTCCAGGTAACTAAAGAAAATAGAAGTTGATAGGAGACTAAACTGTTACCCAAAGTGCTTAATATATTACATACAGCATATTGCAATTTGCAATTTAATGTCATTGTTAATATTAATCATCTATTTACATGTGCTACCTGCAAAGCTTCCTTTGATGAGTACCAAGAGGAATTAAAAGTCCACCTTAAAAATTACAAGATAAAATGCATGAACTCTAAAAAATATCAATTTTATTTCATGGCCTTGGGGTTTCAGTTCTGGATCAGAAATGACTACTATTGCCATTATCTTAACCAGCTTCAAGTGACCCTGACTATTTGGTCTAGATTTCAACCACCTTTTAGTCTCAAATTAGACTTTGAAAACCTCACTTTACAAATATTTTTTAACAAAAATTCTAAGCATAAAAACACCTGAGATTAGTCATAACATGATTTTCATGACCTAATTAAGTTCTTTAAATAGAAGTGTAGCGAGGAGCAGTGGCAATTACTGCCTTTTTACCACTGAAATTTTCTCAACATGTCACCCTGATACTCCGAGTTACCCACCCCCCCTCTCATGTCCTTTGCCTCCAATGGAAATTCAGATGGTGACAGAATTAAATGATTGCAAAATTTGCACAATAAAAAAATTGTAGCTGCCAAAAAAAAAAATTTAAAAGGGTATATATTATAAAAAGACTTTCAGTAAGCTTATACGAGGTGTGATCATAAAGTATCGGGACTGTTGCTCTAGTCAAGGAGCTAAAATAAGACAAATGAGGCCACTTGGCACAGACTGACATTTTTAGCATCCTAGCTCATTTCTGCTCTTTACAGCAGTGCTTGAAGGGAACTTTATGTAGTGTGTAGTCATCTCATTGACTATGATGGAGAAAGTTGAACAGAGAATCTGCATAAAATTTGGCCAAAGCCTTAGCAATTCCTGTGGACAGACCTACGTAAAGTTGCAAAAAGTGTATAAAGAGTATATGAACCACACAAGATTGTACAAGGAGTGATTTTGTTTTTAAGGCTGACTAAATGTAGAATGCGACAAACATTTTGGGATACCTACAAATAGCAGAACAGAGATAGATGGAAAAAAATCTTTAAGACTAAAAGAATTGTTCATCATGAGTATGCTCCACCTGATTAGACAAACACTGAGTACTACAGTGACATGATGTGTCATTTGTGGGATGCTATTCGTTGGAAAAGGCCAGAATTGTGAGTCTGGTGAATGGCAATTGCACTATGGCAACACACCCGCCCAGGTGAGACAGCTACTGTATTCCCCAGTTCTTGCCTTGCAACTTTTTCCTCTTGCCAAAATTCAAATCCCACTTGGAAGGAATATTTTATAACGTATAGGAGATCCGAGTGAATGCAACAAGACAGGTGCGGATTAAAAAAAAAAAAAAAAAAAAAAAAAAGTTCCAGGAATGCTTCCATCAGTGGAAAAAGCTCTTGATAAAGTGTGGGTATTCTGAAGGAGACTACTTGATGGAAATTAAATGCTAAAATGGTACATGTAGTTTTCTTTTTATATCACCAATCCTGATAAATTAAAATCACACCTCAAGGTTTTTATGTCAAGTTGATGTGCAAACTTCCTATTGGCTAGGCTAACCCACTCCTTGTATACAACTTATTATTGCCAACCCGCCCCTCCCTTTTGTTACACTAATTTTCTGGCTCAGCCCGTGTAGATCGCCGTGAAAATACGTTCCTTTTGCGCTATTTCTAAGGTAAAATATTGCTAAAATACCAGAGAACTGCTAAATTGGACATGCCAGAATAATACAGGACTTAAAAGAACGTTCTAATTCCGAAAAATAATTACTTAAATTTGAGTCACAATCGAGTTACTTTTTCAATAGCGAATATTTTCAAATTAATCATCATAAATATGTAAAAATATTGATGTTTTACTATTTATTTAAATAATTATCTAGTGCACGCTTCGTCGTCGTCTTCTACTAAAACAGTAGTTTCCTTAAAAATGTCATGGTTAGAGACCGTGTTCCGATTGTTGTGATGAAAGTGCCCCAGCATCTATGTGTACAAGTGGTGTGCGGATTTATCACAGGAAATGGGAAGTTTGTTGACACAACGACTGACCCGCAAACATCTAGATGGCGTCAATCTTCTAAGATATTTAAGCATAAGTAAAAATTTCGAAAGCGTTTTCGTGAGGTTTGCACTGCGTTGGACACCCTTTTCACTACCCTCTGTTTAATGCTTTAAATTTGGCCTTAATTTCTAACTTTGGAGAAAATACTTACTTCGAATGGAGAGTATCGAGGTCTTTAGCTCCGTCTCTCACCAACAAGAAGTCGCGACTGATGCCCATCTCCGGTGTCAGGACGCATTATAAGTACTTTTTCGAGGGTTGGCAATGCCGTGATCGTCGAGAGTTGAGCCCTGGCCACATGGGGTTGTTTACCCTAATTAAAAACCCAGGGGCCAGTACTAAACACGGCAAAATACATTGGACACCCCAATCCCTAGTGGATGTCGTACTCACGGTTACGTTCCTTGCAGTCCGTGCGGGACTATTCTTTGGAATTACCGCATAGTATAGTTCGCCTCGGTATATGGGCTTAGATCTACCAGTGGTTATTCAGCAACGGGACCAACTGCTTTACGTGACTTCCAAACCACGTTGAGAGAATTACCTAATCACCAGAAATTTAAAATTTGTGAATTAACTATTAACCTAGGGTAGTGTGCAGACTTGGGAGAAAGGTTTATTAGGTGTTACTTCGGAGGTCCAGGGGGAGAGAAGCCCAACCACCCACCACCCAAGTCATGACGTGAAGCCCCAAACGTTTAGGGCTAGGAAGGTAACGTCTGGTTAAGTCAAGAGAACTGCATTCTGAGAATGTTAGGATTTCTAACGCCTACTGGTCTCCCTACTCTGTATCTACTCCATAACTAGCTTGAGTAATGAGATCCCCACTGGAATAGGTATAATAGTATTAGTAGGTGGCGTATCATACCGATGGATTCTAACAGATTAGGTACATGTAAGCAGGTTGAGACATACTCGGGACAGTTTGATTCCTTTAATGTACATGAGTTTGATTACAGATCAAGGGATGAGCGGGAACTGACTTGACTTTTCCCGAACCCGTGCAAAGAGATACACATAAACAGGAAAACATATCGTACCTCAAATGGAACATTCCTACACCTCCCCTTTAAGATCAAAGCTCCCATTCAAAGCAAACTATTATATTTAAAACATAAGTATAGATTTCTCCTTTTAGTTGCAAAAATAATAAAACTGGTAAGGTAGTAACATATGAAGTAAAGGGAATTCAGCTATAATAAAGATAGTCCTTCGGACACAGCGCTGGAACATACATAAATGGTAAACATGACAAGAGGAACACTTATTAAACCCAAATAATCAGGATTAAAGTATATGCACAAAACTTGACATGTTTTAGGGGATATTTATTAAACACAACTAAAATGAATTACTTCTGTAATATAATCATCGTGCCATTGCGGGGGACGACGTACCCTAGTGCTACTTCTCTCCTGGGTGGGTACTGGGCCAGCCTCCCCCGAGGCGGTGGGAGTAGGTTCTCCCTCAGGTGGTGTGGGGTGGTAGGGATCTCAAATGCTTGCGATTTCTTGTCGAAATTCTTCCGCTCCCGTCTAACCTTATGCGATATTGGCGGTATCAATTCTTTTCAATAACCACCCGCTTCTATTCCAGGCTCGTGTAGTCACATCCTGGATAGCTACCCTCTCCCCTATTTGTAGGGGGGAAAGATCCTTGGCTTTCTCATTATACTTGGATGATATTCGTTGCTCAACAACGCTTCTTTTCCCTCTCTCTTGCGGACAAGGTTTCCGACCAATGCTCGGTGACGAAATGATAACTTTTTAACATTGGCACCGAAATCTCGAAGTTGGCGACCCATGGCCAGCTGTGCAGTATAGAAATACACGTAATGGTGTATTTCTATACTGCAATATCGCCTGAGCTACCTTGTCATTGTCTACGCCCTCCATCAGGTAGAGTATTGCCCATTAATGTTCGTTTGGCGGTGCGCACAGCAGCTTCTGCCCGCCCGTTGGACTGGGGTAGTGAGCAGACGACACTCTCATAGATACCCCCCACTTACCAAAGAAATGTCTCATTTCCATGCTCGTTAGATTCGTGCCGCCCTCGTCCACTGATTATTTCTTCAGGTGCTCCCCACTGCATAAAATATCTTCTAAAAACTGGGATCAATCTCGGCGATGTATTCCGTTAGCGAAGAAATAAATTTCCATCCATCCAGTCAGTCGATCGGCGTAGACCATATACTGCCTCCCTCTACTTGAAATAAATCTGCAACAGTTCTCTGAAAACGGATATTCGGGAGGGGGAGTGTATATAATACTTTCCCTTTGTTGCAAAGGTGCCGCAACGTTGCAATCATGACACTGTGCCCTATAATTTGCCAAGTCACCCTCAATCCCAGGCCAATAAACTGCCTGTCGTGCTCTTCTGATCATGGAGTCAGTTTGAGATTGATGACCTGAATGTAAATTGGTTGCAATGCGTAAACGTAGTGCCTCCGGAACTACCAGATGAACATGCCCCTCGTCATATGCATATGTGACTAATCCTTCAATGACATTCAGCCTATCACGTACATTTGAAAAAAGGTTTTAGGCAGGGCTCCACTTGAGACCTTGACGACGGCCAACCCTCTTCGCTGACACGTCGCTGCAATAGTAAATAATCAGGATCCTTCTCTGCTTCCCCACCCTCATGGTAGCCCAGTCCATAGTTAATGACGTCATCCGCCAGCGATGACGTCATGGAGGCAATACAAACTTCGTTCATAAGTTCCTCCTCTTCTTCGTCTTTGACGGTAGTTTCACTGCGAATCACTGGGTATCTTGATAACTGTATCGGCTGCCGAATTCTTCTTCCCCGGCAAATATCTTATGGTAAAACTATATTGCATAGTTTTCTCCTTCAACCTTAGTAGTCTCGGGTTTGCAATGTCTTTTAGGCTCCTATCCCCAAAGAGTTTTACCAAAGGTCTATGGTCCATGATTAAAATGAAATCGGGCATCCCAATAAAAACAATCTCGATTTCCTAAGGCACCATACTACTGCAGCCGCTTCCCCGTCAATGACGGCATAGCCGGCCTCCGCCTCCGTCAGGTGCCTGCTGCCACATAATGCCAGTTTCCATCCCCCCTTACACAACAAAAGGGGCATTGAGATCCTCGCAATTGCAATATTGTTGCAATATAACAAATCCCATTCCTTCTCTCGCACCAATCGGTAACAACAGCAGTGCGCCTTGTCTTATCATAATATGTCAGTCCGTCGCCCAACATCTTGCAAATGCTGTCCCGGGCTGCAACAAAAACTGTTTTTGAAGGCGTTGGTCCCAATAAACTTTCCGATGGGGGGATTTCTTGAGAAGATCCCTGAATGGTTCCATTACCGGTTGCTACAGCCACGAAAGGTGCAATTTGGTTCACAATCCAAACCAAGATCTTATATCCGTGATAGTTGGGCTTGCAGGCATGGGAAGTTCTTAATGGCACTCATACGCTCATTAGAAGGTCTATAATTATCCCAATCAAGTTCGTACCCCACAAACTCTACCTGTCTTTGACAAAATCGGAATTTATCCGGATTCAGCGTAATACCATTATCTCCACATAATTGCAAAAAATCATAAGTATGCCAAAAGCTCCCTCAACACTGTCGTCATTAAAAAACAACACGTCATCTATGCACTTGTACTTTCTGTGTACATCAATAATAACGTCATCGAACCTTTTTGTGTATGCATCGGGGGCCGCGCAATGACCCATAGGTGTTCGACAATACGGTGGTATCTATCCCCCATGGTGTAATAAACGTTGTCAACTGTCGGCTCTCCTCATCTAATGGCACCTGGTGGAATCCGGCATAGGCATCAACTACAGTCTTATATGTACGAAGTGGCACACCCCGAGACCATGTCAAAAGGAGCACAGTGTGATGCGTTTCTCGTTTGCAATTCTTATTATTCAGCTCTTGATAGTCCACGGTCCTCCGTGGTTTACCATTTTTCTTGCTACCACTACCATCCTCGCACACCAGTCCGTAGCTGTACCAGCAGGGACCTCCCTAATTACTCCTAATTTGACATCTTCGTCGAGCTGAGCCTTAACATCGGCCTCCCAATGCTTAGGACTGGTATAGGTGTATGACACGCATAGGGGATGGCACCTTCCCTCAGGTGAATGTGGTGAGGGCTCCTTCATCATCGGCAGAGGGTTTCTTGAAACGTTGAACGTAGTCTTCGCAAAACGTTGCAGTAGCCAGTCCCTCAGCCTAGGGACATTCTCCTCCGTTGGGCAGGCGTAATGGCATCTCCGAGGCGTGACGACCACCACCCCCTACCCGTCTGAGAACGTTTTCTTCAGGCGTTTGGCGGGGGTTAGTCGACGCAGAGGTTTCCGAGTGACTTCCATTCACGGTAGCGACAGTATGATTGGTGGAAACTTTGTATGCACTAGACCTAGTGATTTACACACTCCTAAAGACATATAAAAATGGGTACAACCTTGCATAACGATAACACTAGTGCTCACTGATTTATCACCCAATTCTATTAGCATATCAACAGACCCATATATTCTCAATGACTTCTCCCCTGCGTGATTTACAATGACATTACACCGAGAGAGATTAGGTACCTTCAAACCCCAATTTTGGTAACAATCTACCCTACTATATCACACTTCTGCCCCAGTGTCTGGAACAGCCTCAACAACGACACACTCACATGAAAACTCATGCTTACCTTTATTTTCACCATCGGCAGTTTCCCCACTGCCGCACATAGGCCTACCTGGCGATGTCCGCAGGTGGATAGGCAACAGTGCATGACGTAACAGACGCGTCCACAATAGGCGCCGTTTTGGCGGGCTGTTGCCCCCTTGACAACAGAATTTAGCAAAGTGCCCAACATTACCACACTGAAAACAGTTAACATTATCAGCAGGACATTTTCGCCAATGAGAACGACCACCACACTTTTTACACCTGGTATCTGACTTACTGTTACCAGTATTTGGTTTCGAGCTACTACAGCCACGGCACCGTGTCCCTTGTCACTATTATTAGACCTATAGCTAGCAATAATTTTACTTTCACCTTCTAACCCACTTTCAACTAGCCTAAGCCTATCTCATCCCCTTTTACCAAACTAGCTACGTTTGCCCTTCCACGAGCGCTAATACTATCCTTTTCTGCAGATTCATAAATTTCCCATTTACGTAACAATTTCTGCACAGTATTGAAAACCTCATGATCCTGTAGGATCTCTTGCTTAAGTCCCACATTGCTTAAACCACTTGTTATCCGCTGAACTAAACACAAAATCATTCAGATCAGCTCGACAATGGGGACACTTAAACCCACAATTCTAAGGCCATGTTGGCACCTTATGCACAAAAGATTTCGCGGTTTCTTGATCGCCTTGTTGCGCTGAGAAAAACTTGTCCCCCATGCCACTGCCTTATTCACAGACTTCGTCGTGATCTCCTCCAGTCTGTCGAATGCCTCAGAGGTCGTTAATGAGTTCCATTCTGAACCTCTGAGTGCGTTGCATCTATAGTCATCCTTAACTTCTCATCGCAGTTTAACCGGATACTGATAAGTGCATTCTCTCCTGAGACGTTTTCCTAAGGCCAGCCAATCACTCATAGAGCGACACCATTCTCGAAAACTGCTTTGTGTCATCTCATAGCTACACTTCTCAGGGCACATCGCCCTAACGCCTGCCGAGGCTGAACCATGTGGTCTTCCTTGTGCCATGAGGCCAACCAAAGCCTGTAACAAGTCCTGTCCCCTCGTGGTGCCGGCGTGGCCGGTGTTGCTTCCTGCTTGCAGTGGGCCCCTGGGGGAACGTCTTGCTGTGCCCCTGGGTGTGTTTTGTGATGGCCTCGTCTCAGGCATCTTGTAGGTCCTGCTTTGGAACGAGAATCACTGCGCCATGTAAGCATGTTGAGACATACTCGGGACCAGTTGATTCCTTTAATGTACATGAGTTGATTACAGATCAAGGGATGAGCGGGAACTGACTTGTCTTTTCCCGAACCCCGTGCAAAGAGAGACACATAACAGGGAAAACATATCGTACCTCAAATGGAACATTCCTACAGGTACCTAGCCTAGTAGCCTACAAGCTGGGTGGCTTTTCCTTGAAAACCAATATATGTCCCATTAGACCAAACACTACAAGATGATAGTGCATAAATCCTTTACAATCATTCAAATATCATGAAAAATAGCCTGTGTACTTACATTTATCAACATTGCAAGACAAAGCACGCCTTTTATGATCACAAGGAAATTAGACCTCACTACACGGATCACGCAACCACCAGACTACTAACCAACCGGCACCAGCCTGGTCCAGCAGTGGAGATGGCAGAATCCAATGACCGCAGAACAGTTAGCGCCGGTGTTCCACGAGTGCAAGGATGATGTACCATTTTTTCTAAAACAAAATTAAAATCCATATTGATGATCCTGAGTTTCCTTAAAAAGTATTGGTAGAACTAAAACAAAGTACTTAACAGGATTAATCCTGGTACTTAATATAAGTCTTGCTAAAAACGTATATTAAGGCGCTGTTAATTTTCCTGTCTGCCCAGATAATGCGAAAAGTGATAGTTCTGTTGATGACTCACTGAAAAAATACATTAATGTAAATTTATACTTGCAAAGACTTGGTACTTTACTATGTAGATGATCACGTTTAGACATGCTACCCTCGTATATTACTCGAAAACCCATAGGAAATGCTCTAAAATTTAACTATCCTGCCTGATGCTAAAAATATATGCACGCTTATTATAAAAAAAAAAGAGTAAAGGGAAGAAATAAACCTTAGTAATCGGAAAAAAACAAAATAAGCCAGCACACTGAAGTACTGATTGTATAATAATGATGATAATAATAAATAATAATAATAATAATAATAATAATAATAATAATAGAATAATGGGATATGAAAGCAGTAAGTAAGGAAGAATATTTGCTAGTTGCCCCCGGATCACCACGGTTTCACATTTTTACGTTACCATAAGTTTTATCACAAGTAAGGTCTGATTAACCTAAATTAGGTATTTTTGCCCTACCGTGGAAGCACTGCTGCTGCATTACCCACCAAGACAGAGTTCTATACTGAAACTACAATGGAATTCGACTCTGGAATCCTTTCAGGAAATTCAGTCGATTTTGTGATAGCTCTTAGTCTTTAATTTCAAGACTAAGAGCAAATAAAGAGAGAGAGAGAGAGAGAGAGAGAGAGAGAGAGAGAGAGAGAGAGAGAGAGAGAGAGAGAATTTATAAAAACATAAGAATCTTAGAATGTCTAAAGTCATTTGAAAAAGGACAAAACTTTTTGCAAAATCTATGAATATGCAGAGGCACAGCCCTTACCCTAAAAAAAAATCCTTTCATTGCTGATTGCTGTTACATGGAGGTCTGCATTAATTTGGTTTTAACAAATCGCTTGTAGAAAAATGAACAATTCTTGTCTTTGTAACTTACAAGCTCCTCCACCCCCACCTCCAACACAAAAAAAAGTTCAAATTAAAAGTGAGAAAAAATCTTCTCTGGAGGTAGGGCAGGTTTTGTTAAACAATGTAATACAGTGCTTGTGCCAAACTTTGTACCAAGTAGCCAGTATTGATTGCAAAAGTGAAGTTGAATAGTGGTAATTTACACAACATTTCTCAAATATTGAGGGTCCTAAGGTTAACTTTCGTATCTGTATTAAGAATTCCAGAAATTGTTGGCCTTCTTTTGCAAGTCAGACGCTCTTTGATACTTTCCATTCACTTGTATATAATGATTCTGGTAAGTTTACCTAGAAGATAATTAGGACTAGCTTGATGCGTTTGGTTGCCAAGATAAACAAAATATATTCAGTTTAAAAACTGCGTCCAAGTAAGCATAAAAAAGCAGGTGTCAAGGAGACAAGCCTTTCGGTTTATCGTGTAGTTTCCATAATATTTGTATCCAATTCCCCTTTGGCATATGTTTGTCTTAAATAACTAAGTACTTTAGAATTTCTATATTAATGTTAGCTGTAGATAGCAAATATAACGAATCCTTTTATACTTTCAAAGGAAGAAGTTTCTGAAATCCTCACATATTAAAGAAAAAAAATGGATGTTTTTAAACACTTTGGCTGGTATCAGAACGCGGCATGAAATCTTACAGAAACACAATGAAGAAACTTTAATTGTCTCTCATTGCGTTTGTTTAAAAAGAGATTCATTGCCATAAACGGGTCTCGTGACCAGCGGGATACGTCCATCCTGGATTCCATGGGTTTCATATGTAAGACTTTTATTGATAAATTATTTATGTGGGCTGCATCTAAAAGCATCTTTCGACTTATCCATTATATTTTGTTTTCACAGTTAGGTTTGTCATCATGAAGTTAATATGTGGACGTTCGTGAGCGCAAGCAAAGAGAATACATTTCGTATAAAAGGTTGCTTGTTGCTACTTTTCAAAAGTAAGCTGGCATTCAAAATCCGGAACGAGCCTTTGCTCTTGATAGGGCTCTTACGTGAAGGCAATGAGACATGAAGTGGATAACTGGACTCAATCCTTGTAGGCCGCAGAAACTGGTTTTATTAGCTAATAGGCTATGCGAGAAAACGATTATAAAAAATCATTTTCCTGAATATCATAAATACAATAGGCCTACAATTCCTTTTTATTTTAAGCAGCTAAATTCTAGATGGGTGAACCACAGTGGTCTCCTCTGCCTGTAGATCTATTTTTTCCTAAGAGCACTGGACGCCTAGTTTGGACTTGGCATCGTTCATCCCAAGGCCAGCCTCTCTCATTAGAGGTCCACTATATAAGTATGAAAAATGAAAGTAATTTGCTTGGTCTTGGTTCCCAGGCTGTGCAGAAATCTCCCACACCATTAGCAGCTTCATAGACATACAAAAAAGGCTCATCAGCACTGCGTCGAAGACGTTCTTAATATCTGAGGAGCTCTGAATCAGTTCAAAACTTTCTCATATTCCCCATCCAGTCGCTCAGTGCCCGAATGAAAGGACGAATTTTCTTCATCCTCAATTCTACGGAACTCCTAATTCGCAGCTGCAACTGAACCGTTTACAGATTAAGCTATGTGATTTTTTATTCTGATCCAAACGACCAGGTCTTTAACAATGTAATCGGTGAAAATCAAGTTTAAGACCAATAAAATTACGATATCGTTCAATCGACGCAGAACAAGTTTTTAGGACTCCACGCTTGATTTCATTCGCTATCGGGATTCGACGCTTCGTCAGTCAGCGGAACCATAGACTCACTCTTGGTGACTGAAAGAGACGGACACTAAAGAGGAGAAATTTCGCGAGACGCAGAAGAGAGGCGAGGTTGCACAGTTACGAATGACGGACAGAGACAAAACCTAAGAAAACGCATGATTCTGATCGCTGCCTGATACACCTGCTGAATCAGGAGGCCAATGCGGATGCATGGAAGAGTCAATTAGGCTTATGTCTGCAACACTGGAACAGATTGTTTCGAAGTTATCGCCCACATGGGCGCCCGCATGTAGGACCAAGGGGCTACTTCACCCCCCACCCCTCAACCCCCGCCCGCCCTGAATCCTGGAAAAAAATTACAAACATAAATATGTATGAGAGTGAAGGTTTAAGCGATAAACAAGGAAGTATTGGCCAGCAAACTCAGCGCCTCACGAGAGAGAGAGAGAGAGCGAGAGAGAGAGAGAGAGAGAGAGAGAGAGAGAAATGATTGTTTTCAGTTGAACTGTATAAGGAACTATTAAAACAAAGTCAGTGTAACTTTATGCACTTTTTTCTTTATCACATTTTGCCCAAGTATGTATTAAGATTTGCTCACCCTTGGAAAATAGGCTGTGAGCATCCATGATCGCCCATCAGAGAATTTAGGACAATAGGCTGGTGTGTGTGTGTGTGTGTGTGTGTGTGTATGAACAAAGTTACTGCCACGCAAACTTTGTTCATATAATCATCACGTTTTTAACTTTGTCGTGATTTAAAATCAAACATAAATATGTACTGTCGGCCAAAAAACTCGTGGCAGAGTTTCATAATTTTTCGTTCACCTGCCTGACGCACGGTTCATGCCTTATTTATCTATTTTTCTTTTCAAAGATGGAAGAAATCATGTGTAATGACGTTAAAAACAGTCACTGATATCTTTAGAACATTATGTTACGTTATTGTGTAAAACTATTTTCCATATAGCAAAATTGACATGAACGAAACGAAGTGATAAAAAACGTCATATCACAACCATAGATATACATTACCAAATAGATAGGAGACACCTATCACTATAGTCCTTAAATTATCATTTCAATATTAAGTTGAAGGTAGTTGAATATTCCATTTGTTGAATTTTACAGAAAACATTGGAATTTCACAAAATGCTATCAAATTTAAAAAAGAAAAAAAAAAAACGATATCTTAACAGCGTGAACCAGGCGACCTCACTCTATTGCTTTTGATGTTAAGTGCACGGGAATCTAATGTCAATGTGTCATTTATCGGTCTAAGAAACATCCCTCGATGAGCGAGAGAGTTATTGCACTGCATTCGGTGCAAGTTCCTGTTGGAGATATATCAAGAAAGCTTAATAAACCGGAGAGAATCATACATAGATGAATAAAATTATTTAAAGAACCGCAAAATTTAGAACATGGGCCTTGAGGTGGAACACCTCGAAGCACCACATGAGAGCAAGACAATACAGTAGTGTAAATGTTGATGAGCAACATTCATTTGTGAACTTTGAATTCTAGTGCCTCGTCACGACATTGCTGAACCAGGAATCATAACTAGCTCTACGCTTATGACTGGTGTCTGATGAATACTTTAGGTGGAAAGGAAGAGATTTTAAAATCTACACTTGAAGTCTTTGATAGTTGTCTAATGAATAAGTCTAATGAATAAGCAAACTTATCTTTGATGGATGAGAAATTCAGTAAGGCTTACTCTTTTTGTTTTGTTTTTTATCGGTGGCCGGTGAATACCACGGATAGGGAGGGAAACGGTTTCAATGATGCATGCATTTTTTTTTTCAAAACCTAAAGAATACATTTTATTGGGAGATACTTTATTAACATCGGCCTAATCCTTCCATCACTCCTATACGCCACCTCCGCTCTCTTCTACATCTCAGGCTACTAGATCCGACTTCTCACTACGAACTCCTTCTCGTGAAAGCATCACTAATGATAACGGTTATTTTAAAATTCCCCGCACCGACAACGGACGCCTTAAAATGCATGTTTATAAAATATTTTCTGCTCAAAGAAACTTTATCTTTCATTCCACAAATTATGTGTATACACTCGTGTTACACCCTGTAGCCGTCAAAGAGCAACCCTTGATTAAAGCAGTAGGTTTTTCTTGAAAAAAAAAAAAAAAAAACATGAAATAGACTTAAACGAGAACGTCATCTTTCATATTTCTTATCCTTTCAGCTACTTATAATATGCTTATGGTAGTAGGTCTAGTAGGTATACATGTGAAACTAATTTGAATTAATTTCTATTTAGAAGAAATGAATAGCTACAAAAAGATCAAACTAAAAAAGCTTTAAGGAAAGTAAGCCTGTCTTAATGTATTCGTCAGTTTTGACTCCCACAGCTTTCCAAGGTGTCCAAATGAAACAGGATGATATGCAAGGAATTCGATAAAAAATAAGACTGAATTATATTCGTTTGATTTTTTTATGATTGCTTTTTGACTTTGAATAGCTAGGTCTGAGTTAATTATGTTAAGCAATTATGAAAAGGATAAGAAGAAAGGCGAACATGGCTAATAAAACAAGAATAACGGGAATAGTCAAATAAAGCAGATATATATATATATATATATATATATATATATATATATATATATATATTATATATATATATATATATATATGTATATATATATATATATATATATATATATATATATATATATATATATATATATATATATATATATATATATTATATATATATATATATATATATATATACTATATATATCCGTATATATATTGTCGATTTAAATGTTCATTAATATTACTATCACAGAGAGTATACTGCTGAAAATAGACCTAGACAAATCATGCGGGAAAATCAAAAGTCCAATTTAGGCCCACTAAATGTGTCATGCAAATTATTTTATTGATCAAAGGACAAAATTAGTTTAATTAAACATCATTTCAAAGAATGTTAACGCCTTGATGTATTATTTATCGGCTGTAGGAGACGAAATGACAACACTCCAGTGCAGTACGATACGTTGAGTCAAGACTCGAGAGGCAGCAAAGCCAACTTCAAAATCTTCGGTATGTTGTCACGAAGCTAGAGATGAGAATAAAATTAGAAATCGTGGACCCATCGGTATATATTTTCCTTACTTTGCAGGTTAATTATCTTTAATACATTGAATAAATCTACTCAATTCAAAAGTAATTTATTTCAAGTATAGCACCTTTGAAAGGAAATGTTATTTATTGTTAAGTAAATAATCTGGCACCTGCATATGGCAATATTTCCATAACGAACAATGAATTAAGAAACTACGCCAATTCTTTGTTGGCCGTCTGTACACTATATATATATATATATATATATATATATATATATATATATATATATATATATATATATATATATATATATATTATATACATATATATACGTAATGTGTGTATGTACAACTAGATTTAGTAACCTTGATTACAGGAAGATTCCGGTAAACTTACAAAGAAAAAAAAATAGTATTCAGCACTTCTCAAGCTCCTACCCCCTTAACACTCGGTTTCTGGCGTACACACAAAATCAAAAGAACAAATGATATTCGTTCAAAATCGCTAATCCCCTTAACCCAAGACCCACTTAACCATATCGTTCGGTGACCGAAGCCAAGGATGAGTCGATCGAGCCGACCGAGTAGAGTGAGCCATGGCCTATGATTTACAGGTTGTCAACCACGGACAGTTAAATATTTAGTACAATACTGTACAGGTTAAATATTTAGTACAATACTGTACAGGTTTACTGAATGTCTGTAGTATTCTGAGTATTCGTCATTACTACAGCTTGCGTCAAGATTGTTTAAAACAATAGAAATAAAGACTTATTACCCTTACTATCAATAGAGAAATTAACCTACAGTTGTGACGCATGAGGCAGTATTTTAAAACAATTTAACTGATACTAATAAATTATTAGGCCGCTGGGCGTCTAGTACTTAAGAGAACATTAATCCAAAACTGAAACTAATAGCGCAAGGACGAAAGATGGTCGATTCTTCTGTTGTATGGACGAGCCAGCCCGCGATGAGCCCGTAAGACGTCAATGTCTGGATTAAGCTAGCCTTATGCCAGCACGGGATCTTACTCGTAGGAGGAGCCCATAAAGAGGGGGAAGAAAGGTGACATCATGTCCTCTCGGGACTTCGGGTGACATATGGGTAACAAATCGGCTTTTGCCCACCGATTTCGGCGCTAATCTGATTTCACACTTCTCTCCGAGGGTGATGACGCGTCCTCTTCAGCCCCTCGAACTGAAGGGGATTGACGAAAGTGATGTTTTCATTTCCTAAGGACAAATCGCTGCTTTTGAATTCCTCCTCCAGTGCAAATGAGGATTAGGGTTCCATTATTCTTGGGCGGATTAAGTGTGAAGAGAGTGGTCGGTGTGTGTATGAAAGAAACCCGTTCTGAGAATTCACTGGGTTGGCCTCATGATTTCTATTTTGTCGTTGGAATGTGTAGTACTAATGTTTGCATCGATTTTCCTTGCGAGATAAAAAGCTTTATGGTCAGCTTATATCAGGAAATGAAAACTCAAACCTTTACAATCAAACGCACACACACATAATATATATATATATATATATATATATATATAATATATATATAGTATATATATATATATATATATATATATATATATATATTCATATTATGTGTGAGTGTGCGTTTGATTGTAAAGGTTTGAGTTTTAATGGGCTTTTTGTACTTGATATACTTATATATATATATATATGGTATAATATATATACATATATAATATATATATATATATATATATTTTTATTTATATATTATATTATATCAAGTACAAAAAGCCCATTAAAACACTCCGCTTTAAAGCTAAGGCCTTAGCTTAAAACCAGAGTGTTTTAATGGGCCTTTTATACTTTTGAGACGTATCCTGTTGTAACAAAAATTTATTTTCACAGCATATATATGTATATAATATATATATATATATATATATATATATATATATATATATATATATATATATATATATATATCACTAAAATAGTTGACGCCTTTCCGTTTTCTCAATGAAGGCTTGGAAGCTGAAATTACAGTGAGCGGTAGGCTGTGAGCGCTCCACGGACATAGCAAACGTGATTTAGTATCGTACCACTCAGGAGAATGTTGTACATTCACCAATTCACTCTTTCCCTTCGACGGCGGGTCCGGAATGAGTTCATCATCAAAATCTCGGCTAGTAACTTATGGCGAGTTTGCTATCCTCATACCTCTTTCCATCCTCAGTAGCGACTACAACAGGTGACTAACTGCCACTTGTGCAAATCAAAGTCTATATATAGAGTTTTTAACGGGACATACCCCATACTTGGATTCAACTCGTGGGTTTTTTTAAAGGAGGTGGGTAATGCTACTGCAGGCCTGTACCGGGGTGGGGTGGGGTGTGGGGGGAATTGGGTCGAACGACCCCCCAAAAAAAAATAAAATTCTGGAACTCCATATTTTCTGTGACTATCCTTTTCATTGAACTATACTTACAAAA
Organism: Macrobrachium nipponense; assembly: GCF_015104395.2. Taxonomy (NCBI): domain Eukaryota; kingdom Metazoa; phylum Arthropoda; class Malacostraca; order Decapoda; family Palaemonidae; genus Macrobrachium; species Macrobrachium nipponense. The sequence continues at coordinate 23,654,539 of NC_061104.1, forward strand.
TAATAAATAATTATAGTTTTTTGTTAAGTCAAAGTATGTAACATAACAACAAATATTGTGAACATAATAAATGAATCAATCAATAAAACTGAAGAAATAATCTTGAATTTCAGTGCAAACTTCAACATTATAAGTAAAATTCTGTCAGCCAAAGTCAGTACTTTGAATAACATCTAATCGGGTAGAAGGGCATAGATCGCATATGTACCCAATTTTTCTTCTTAATGTAGCTAAAATGAAATTTTCAAGTATTTCATCTCGTATATTTCCTATATATGCAATGACATTTGTAGAAGAAAAGTTCCAGTTTTGGGAAAAACGACCCTCCCCTAGAAAAAAACTCTGGGCACGGAACTGTATTGTACACGCGACGAACACACATTCGATTCCATGCAACCAACTTTTTGGAAAAAGCGAGTTGTTCAACAGAATGGTTAAAGAATTAATTTGATGTAAAAATGATCTAAATTTACCCTTATGCTAATCTAGTGTCATAATGACCGTCAGCCAATTCAGCTCACGTTAGGAGAAAGCAATCCACTGGCGCAGTTAGCAATGCCTTGCTTTTTAAGAAGCAAAGAAAACGGAGAGAAATCAAAGCACAGTTAATGTTACATTAAATTCTTTCCTTACCAAACAGTTTTATCAAGGTCCAGAGAGGCTGTGATGGTTCTTTTGTCGACAGGGGCGGATTTAGGGTGTGCAGGACCCTAGACCGGTGATCTTAGGGAACCCCTCTTATTTATGAGCCAGCAAAGAGGGTCCTTACAGCTGGTGGTGGGGGGGTGGGAGGGGGGGGGGGGGGGGGGAGTTGTTAGGTTTCGGGGATTTATTTTTTAATTGACCTCAATATTATGTGACTATACTATCATAATTATTATTTAACTAATTAATCTATGTATATTTTGAGTTATTATTAATCTTTTTTGCTGAGGTATGGTGGCCCCAGGCCATGGCCTGCTGCCCCCCCCCCCCCCCCCCCCGAGGCCCTCCCCCCCCTAACCCCCCCTAAATCTGCCACTGCTTGTGAACAAACTTTGACAATTGCAGGAAGGGGCTGAGGAGGGGGAGGAGGAATAGAAGGGGATGTAGCAAAAAAGAAAAAAAAAAAAAAAAAAAAAAGTACAGATGAGGAGGACGACTGAGAAGAAGGAAGAAAAGAAATATGAAGAGCGGTATGGAAGAAGAGACGGAATAAAGATGGGGGAAATGGGAGAACGAGGGGAAAAGTTAGGAGGAAGTAAAAACCTGGAGAAAGAGAATATGGAGGGGGGAGAAGGAATAAGGAGAGGGAGGAATAGGAGGAAGAATGTCAAGAAGAATATGGAGGTGAAGAAGTAAGGAGGATGATGAGGAGAACAGGGAAGGACAGGAGATTTACGAGAAAAATACTTAAGAATTTGGGAGGGAAGAGAAGGGGCGAGAGAAGTTAAGGGAAGTTAGAAAAAAATAAAGGAATAGGTGGGGGTGGGGCAGGATACTAACAGACTAGAGACGAAAAGGGATAGGTAGAGATGGAAGAAGATTAGGGCGGGGAAAGAATATGGATGGGGTAAGAGAAAGATTACTAGGGATATTATGGAGGAGAGGGCTAAGAAGGATTATGGAGATGAAGGAATATGAATGAGGAGGAAGTGGAAGAGGAGGGAATAAGAGGAATATGAATAGTGGGGAAAGAAAGAACTGGCGGGGCAGTCCTGGAGGAAGGAAGAAGAAGGAAAGGAAGGAGGAAGGATAAGAGGAGGCGAGAGAAGGGAGAGAGAGAGAGAGAGAGAGAGAAGAGGAGAGGAGAGAGAGAGAGAGAGAGAGAGAGAGAGAAAGTAACGGATAAATCATCCATTTAAACCACTGGAAAAGGGAAATCACTTAGAAGCGAATTCCTTGCGAATCAGCGACGCAGAAAGATAACAGCAAAAACAATAAGACCCGAGAGAAAAAAAAAACAAAAAAAAAAAAAGATAAAAACACATTAAACTTCAGGAGATTTTGATTCTCTCTGGGCTCATGTTGTTTATGCAGAAGTTTTGCGGCACAGACCTGGTTGGAGACATCAGTTTGGCTAGGTGTTTTAATGTTGAAATACTGATTGAAATACATAATGATTTGTGTAAATAATATTTTTTCCCCTTAACTTTAATTTTAGAATAGTTTTTGTCAATTTTATAATTTTTTGTGTTATATTGGCAGATTAAAGATGACAGAGAACATGTGCGAAACGTTTCATGTTAACAAATAAAACTAATGGCCTTTTTGATGTGTTCTGTGGACCCTGCTGTATGCCTTTATGAAGGCCCTTCTCTTTCCAGTAACTTTACGCCAAGAATATATTTAGTAATGTCTCTAAGGCATTCCCTCTCGCCCTTCCTCACGTCCTAACACCTAACGACAGGTGCAATCTTTCGGATAATCTAACCTTTTTGCCACTTCTTGTAAATATCTCCACATTTCTGATCCTATCAATTCTGTTTTGTCTTACGTAATCTGCACAAAGATTTCACATAAACAGGTATAAACGTTTCTCTGCCATTCATTTGACAATACTAATACTTCACTTTCATAAATGAGAGTTGATTCAACAACAAGACAAGACTATTCCCACCCTTTTGCAGACACCTTTCTACTTTTCTTGCTTTTCTTATTCTGTGATTCACCTCCTCTGTTATCCAAACATCATTATTTTTACTCTCAAACACTAACATTAAACAGTTGCTTGCATTCTTCCACCATTAGTGTTAACATTTGTTCCTCCATCTTCCCGGCTCACATTTTTACACTTATAAACTTTACTCTTCCTCACGTTTTCTCTCAACTTTCTGCTCTCGCGATACTTTCAATCTCTAATGTCCTTTCTTTGAACTCTCCCATGACCTCACCCATAAAGATAATGACCAGACATGGGACGTAAACACCCGTGCCTCAGAGCTACTTTTTATTTTACCCCAAACCATCATTCTCTAGTCTAACACATGTTTCACTTTCTCTTGTAAACTTATCTTTTATACCATACACTCTTAACACCCTTCACAGTGCCTCTGTCGATCTTTTCCATGATTTTGGTTAGGGTCCTTGTCAGTGGCATACAGCTTTTTCTTTCTACTTTCAAATTTTTCTCATAACTATTATATGACTAACGACTGATCCTTACACCCTATTCCCTTTATACACCAACACTCCTTTCATCATTTGACGAGTATGCCTTACTCTCTCAATCAAAATCCTCTCATACTGGGATATATAAATAATGTTATGCCTTTGCAATACCTACATTCGGCGTTATTATCTTAATACTTACCCTAAGGAACAATTGTTCCTCTCACTCTTTCCCTCGGAACTCATCCAGTTATGGATTATAAACCCTTGTCAGCCACGTAGTTACACTATTACCATCATACAGCAACAACTCACTTGTCATACCATCATCTCAAGAGTCTTTTTATTCTCCATCTTCCATTTCCACTCCTTCATCATCTAGTTTTACCTCACCTCTAAATTCCATATTCAATAAATCTTTTAAATGCTCACTCCATCGATACAAGACAGCATAAACTTTAGACAGCATATCTCCATTTGGATCCTTTATCCTGATGTTCTTGAGTTCACCGACCTTCCTTTCTGCATTTATTTACCCGTCATCACAGTTCAACACCAAGTAATGAAATAAGTGAAAATTCTCGGCACTTATGTCTTTCTTGTGTCTTCACTTCCACCAATCTCCAGCTATCTCCAGCCTCCTGTCATACGGTCCACATCCAAGTAAGTCTGGAGCTTCAGTAATTTCCATTATGGTATCATTTCTCACTCTGTCCTTCCGTCTGGAGCCTTATATTCTTCATTTACATGGTTTCATTGACATGCCACGTTCATGTCTGTATACTAGTAAATAAAATCGTCCTTGACTAATGTATAATGTTTATTTGATTTCCAAATGTTATTCAGCTTATTCATTGTTTGATTTGCGATCTTTTTCTTTAGTCTTACGCCAAATTCCAACCTAAAAGTGTCAGACTGGGGTCATTGTTCCTAGATATCTGAAAGACTCATTAACCTTTAACCTTTCGTTGGCTGGTGTTATTTCATCCCTTTGCGCAAACTCTGCCCTCATTATTTCTGTTTTTTGTAGCTTTATCTTGATTCCCATCTTTCGCACTTATATGATGCATTCTATCAAGCAAGCTCTGTAAATCTTGCGATACTTTGCATATTACAACAGCATCATCTGTTTATTTCAAGTCCACCAAGTTTCTATCGTCATTCCAATCAAACTTTCTTTCGTATCTCTGACCCGTTTTTTTTTTCATGGTAAAATTTATGAGAAATGAAAAAGAGTAAAGGTAAAAAAATGTCCCTTGTTATCACTCACCATTTACTACAAATTCGCATAAGAAGACACCATCCAGCATTAACTTTGCATCATACTTCAGTCGTTTATAGTTTTAAACAAAGTCTTTAAAAAAATATTGGACCTATTCAGTTCTTGTCTTCCCTAAAACCGCCTTGTTTATCTCAAAGCAAATGTTTTCCACAGCATTTTAAGAATGAACATATTGAAAACTTTCCTGTACAACAACGCATTTTCCCAAAAGTTCTTGCCCAAGTTCTCCCTTCTGTTGTTATTAATTGCCTACTTTCTCTCTCACTTTCTTATTGACCAACCTATTGTCCTTCATGACCATACATGTAAGTTCTTCTGTCATGTAATTGCATCTCAGGTAATCTCTTTTACTTTCCACAGATCCTTTGACCCCTTAAGGCAATCAAATTAATTCTGATCTCAAAATAACCTTCTCCTACATCTATATCTATCATTAGCCAAGAGTGCATCCATTTTCTACATACGTATATGCATTTCTGACTTCATTTGTATCAAATCCTCTTTTTCTTGGTTAACAGGACAGCCATAGTTTCACCTCTTCCTCTCAGATCTATCTTTTACTTCGACCAAAAACTACCGGATATATTCTCCTGCAGCTTCTCCCCGCTCTGTTACATCCTCAACTTGCATTTACTTCTACTATGTGTAAACACAATCTAACAAGCTTTTCTTAAGCATGTACTATTTCTCAATGTTACTTTCGAATTCTCTTCTTTGGAAAGCAATTATTTCCAGCAATCAAGTTCCCCAGACACGCACTTACTCATGCACACACATATACATTTACAAATACATACATATAAATTATATATATATATATATATATATATATATATATATATATATATATATATATAGTATATATATATATTATATATATATTATTAAATTAACGTAGTTTTTGTTTTTATTTATCAAGTTTAAATCAGCCTTGTTTCCTTTTAAGTTTCTTTTGGTTAAGCAGCCAAATGCTTGTTAATTAATGTAAGAGTTTTTGTGTTATTGAGCGCCTCCTCCCCCCTTGTTTATTTTCTGTGAACTATCGTTCTAAACGATTGTTTTGTGATTTGTTTTTGAGTTACGGTGGATGGTTCGTAGCTGTACTGTGAACGTTGATGGTCTGCCCGCAGAAGTTCGGGCTTTGGAACGCTCCTTGTCAGACCATCCCCTTGAGCAGCTTTTGTGGATTATTGGAGGACGACCTTTTGGCAGTTTATTTTGGAAACGGCGCTGTTGGAATCTTTCCTCACGACTCGTAGGTGCTTAGCACCTGCGACTCCTGGTGCTGTAAGATCAGGCCCTTACTTTTCGTCACTTGCGACCTTGGTGCTGTAGATCACGCTCTTCGTTCACTTGCTTTACCATGTCGCTTTACGGGGTTTCGCAGAAGCGTATGCTATTTGCGACTTCTCGTATTACCCTTTATTCCCGTCGGAGGAGCCCACGGAAATTGGTACCGTCGCTGGATCCCGGTACTAATTACGGATTCCACCTGCCACTTCTGCCTTCGTCCTTCTGCTTTTCTTTTCTTCGGGATGTGTGTGAGCGCTGGCTCGTAAGGAGATACTAGGGAGGCAATCGCCAGGTAAGGCAGTATAGCTGTTATTTCCTTCGAGAGCCTTATACCCCTTTTGTCCTGGCGATCATGTCCATCCCTTTAGTAGCAGTTTGGGTGCTTGCTATGGACTCCTAGTTCGACCCGTCTTCCATTGTTCATCCCCGACGTAAGGATTAGAACTGTCAGTGTACGTGCAGTACAAATATTATATATATACATACATATACGTTGTCATAGTTTTTTACTTGTTTATTATTATAAGCTTATTGTTGGCCATTATTGTTTATTGCTTATTGGTGGATAATATTTCCATATCTTTAGTTGTATGGCTAGGTAGGTAAATTTAAGGTTTTCCTTTTTTTTGATATCTTCCACTTCCTTCAGCCTTTTGTTATTTAGGATAGTTTAGGCCGGCATATATTTGGATCCTCAATGATTTATGAATATTTATTATTCTCCTCTGCATTTCGGTTAGTGTTTAGATGTTTAGCTGTAGGGTGCCTGTGGCTCGTTGAGGACCTGGTATTTAGTCCTCTTGCCTTAAGCTGTTTTGGCTGTATGTATTTTACTTAAACCCGCAAGGCTGATTTAAGTTGTTTATTTCTGTTTTGTAATAAATACTGTTAAGTTTTCTGGAGTGTTTTGTGCCTGCTTTCCTTGAACATGGGTTGCATTTACTGTCTACGATCCTAGCAAAATAAAGTACCTAAGAACCTGTATTAGACCCTTGGGTGTTTGTAACAATTTTTGTTTTGGGGGAGGAAGGGCCAAATTGTTACAAAAAACTCTAGGGTTCTAGTACAGGTTCTTAGGTACTTTTATTTTGCTAGGATCGTAGACAGGAAATAACAGCTATACTGCCTTACCTGGCGATTGTCCTCCCTACGTATCTCCTTACGAGCCAGCGCTCACACACAATCCCCGAAGAAAAGCAGAAGGACGAACGGCAGAAGTGGCAGGTGAATCCGTAATTAGTACCGGGATCCAGCGACTGTACCAATTTTTTCCCGTGGGCTCCTCCGACGGGAATAAGGGGTAATACGAGAAGTCGCAAATAGCATACGCTTCTGCGAAACCCCGTAAAGCGGACACTATGGTCGCAAGTGAACGAAGAGCCGTGATCTACAGCACCAGAAGTCGCAGGTGACTAAGGCACCTACGAACGGTCGTGAGGAAAGATTCCAACAGCGCCGTTTCCAAAATAAACTGCCAAAAGGTCGTCCTCCAATAATCCACCCCAAAAGCTGCTCAAGGGGATCGGTCCCTGACAAGGAGCGTTTCCAAAGCCCGAACTTCTGCGGGCGACCATCACGTTCACAGTACAAGCTACGAACCATCCACCGTAACTCAAAAACAAATCAACAAAACAATCGTTAGAACGATAGTTCACAGAAATAAACAAGGGGGGAGGAGGCGC
>NC_061104.1:23666885-23668638 GCF_015104395.2 Macrobrachium nipponense
TTATATCCCCTCCTTCCATTATTCACAGGTATTTGTATCCTGTCTCATCTAGTGTTTGATGTTTCTCCCATCTGGTAGCTTTATCCATTCAGTTTTCTCGTACTTTGCCTTTTGTATGTTGACTAAGGCGCATTTTTTCTATTCCAAACTCCATCCTGCTGTCCCCAGATACAATCCTTACAGTCTGGATTAGGGTAGCTATTTCCTTGATGCTCTTACCATACAGCTTGATGTCGTCCATGAACATCAGATGGTTGATTCTGTTGCCCTCTTTTCTTGAGTTGGTACCCGGCATCCATCTTTTGTAGTACTTTTTGCGCCGTGGGAATCATAGCTACTACGAAGAGTAGTGGGGACAGTAAGTTGCCCTGGAAGATCCCTCTCCTGATATTAACCTCTGCTAGTCTTATTCCAGAGCTTGTAAGTATTGTATTCTAGTTGCGCATTGTATTTTTGAGGAAGCTGATGGTGTTTTCCTCTGCCCCAATATATTTTCAGGCATTCTATTAGCCATGTGTATGGTATCACGTCGAAGGCTTTCTTATAGTCTATTATTATATTATTATATTATTATTATTATTATTATTATTATTATTTAAGTTATCGAAAACTTATCCACATGAACTAGCCCAAGGGGACCACTGACTTAAAATTCAAACTTCTAAATAATGCTGGTTTCAACCTCCCCACCGTAGAACCCCACACTGCAGCAGTAACTGATCTGGATAGGGAGCCCATGATTTTTCATCGCCCTGGGAGACGCGAACCAGCGACATCTGAGTGACATACCACGACACTAACTAATATACCAGCGGACCAGGGAAGTTTGGTGGCAATATTGAATTGGTACGTGTTGCGATATTAACAACTTCTTTTTTTTTTTTGTTAACCAAACATCAGAAAATATCGGATTTTTAGTGCAAAGTTGAGGTTTCAGGAAGCTGGAAGGTTATCGAAATGCACCCTGCAAGAAATTCATAATTCAATGCATCCTTCTAGCTTGTTTATTGTTTATCTCTTGAGGTTTGAGAGGCAGGAACTCTCTCTCTCTCTCTCTCTTCTCTCTCTCTCTCTCTATCCGTAAGATTGACCCTTTACCGCTGCGGTTCTGTTTACACCCTTTCGGTCGAGTACTTTCAAACGCATTCGATACGCCATTCTTCAGTAGACTACTCAAAAGCTGTTTAGAAAAAAATTATTCAACATTCTTGTTATGTAACCCAGACATAAGATTTCCTAAGGGGGCTTTGTATAGCTGCAGTAATATATATATATATATATATAGATATATATATATATATATATATATTATGTATATATATATATATATATATATATATATATATATGTATATATATATATTTCTATTATGTATGTACTCGTATACATAAATTTACCTACATATCTGTTATACATATTATACGCACAACACACACACACACACACACACACACACACACACATATATATATATATATATATTATATATATATATATATATATATATATATATATATATATATACTACATTAATAACATATTTCATTTACAGAATTAGCTTAGTTTTTCTGTTATCTCATTATTATAATGAACATTTAATCATACTTACTATATCCTTCCGAGCTTCGTCAGAATGTTTCTCCGAGAGTATGACTCAGTGCCCTGTATAATGACTCCGTCGAAGACATGTTAAATGATGTCATTATATAATTTATATCAAACAATTTAAAAAGAAACAATATGATAAAAAAAA
>NC_061104.1:23674138-23717664 GCF_015104395.2 Macrobrachium nipponense
AAGTATATGTATGTATTTGTAAATGTATATGTGTGTGCATGAGTAAATGCGTGTCTGGGGAACTTGATTGCTGGAAATAATTGCTTTCCAAAGAAGAGAATTCGAAGGTAACGTTGAGAAAGAGTACATGCTTAAGAAAAGCTTGCTAGATTATGTGTTTGCACAAAGTAGATGGAAATGCAAGTTGAGGATGCAGTAGTGCGAAGAGAAGCTGCAGGAGAATATATCTGGTAGTTTTTAGTCGAAGTAAAAGATAGATCTGAGAGGAAGAGGTGAAACTATGGCTGTCATCTTAACCAAGAAAAAGAGAATTCGATAAAAATGAAGTCAGAAATGCATATATGGAGAAAATGGATGCACTCTTGGCTAATGATAGATACAGATGTAGGGAAAGATTATTCTGAGTTCAGAATTAATTTGATTGCCTTAAGGGGTCAAAGGATCTATGGAAACTAAAAGAGATTACCTGAGATGCAATTGCACGACAGAAGAACTTACATGTATGGTCATGAAGGACAATAGGTTGGTCAATAAGAAAGTGAGAGAGAAAGTAGGCAATTAATAACAACAGAAGGGAGAACTTGGGCAAGAACTTTTGGGAAAATGCGTTGTTGTACAGGAAAGTTTTCAATATGTTCATTCTTAATAGGCTGTCGAAAGCATTTGCTTTGAGATAAACAAGGCGGTTTTAGGGAAGACAAGAACTGCATAGGTCCAATATTTTTTTTTAAAGACATTAAAACTATAAATGACTGAAGTAGATGTAAAGTTAATGCTGATGGTGTCTTCTTATGCGAATTTGTAGTAAATGGTGATGTATAACAAGGAAATTTTTTTACCTTTACTCTTTTTCATTTCTCATAAATTTTACCATGAAAAAAAAAACGGGTCAGAGATACGAAAGAAAATTTAGATTGGAATGACGATAGAAACTTGGTGGACTTGAAATAAACAGATGATGCTGTTGTAATCAGGGAAGTATCGCAAGATTTACAAAGCTTGCTTGATAGAATGCATCATATAAGTACGAAAGATGGGAATCAAGATAAAGCTACAAAAAACAGAAATAATGAGGGCAGTTTGCGCAAAGGGATGAAATAACACCAGCCAACGAAAGGTTAAAGGTTAATGAGTCTTTCAGATATCTAGGAACAATGACCCCAGTCTGACACTTTTAGGTTGGAATTTGAAGTAAGACTAAAGAAAAAGATCGCAAATCAAATAATGAATAAGCTGAATAACATTTGGAAATCAAATAAACATTATACATTAGTCAAGGACGATTTTATTTACTAGTATACAGACATGAACGTGGCATGTCAATGAAACCATGTAAATGAAGAATATAAGGCTCCAGACGGAAGGACAGAGTTAGAAATGATATTATAATGGAAATTAATGAAGCTCCAGACTTACTTGGATGTGTACCGTATGAGAGGAGGCTGGAGATAGCTGGAGATTGGTGGAAGTGAAGACACAAGAAAGACATGAGTGCCAGAATTTCACAGCAACCCTATTGCATTACTTGGTGTTGAACTGTGATGACGGGTAAATAAATGCAGAAAGGAAGGTCGGTGAACTCAAGAACATCTTGTATCGATGGAGTGAGCATTTAAAAGATTTATTGAATATGGAATTTAGAGGAGAGGTAAAACTAGATGATGAAGTAGTGGAAATGGAAGATGGAGAATAAAAAGACTCTGAGATGATGGTATGACAAGTGAGTTGTTGCTGTATGATGGTAATAGTGTAACTACGTGGCTGACAAGGGCTTATAATCTATAACTGGATGAGTTAACGTTCCGAGGGAAAGAGTGAGAGGAACAATTGTTCCTTAGGGTAAGTATTAAGATAATAACGCCGAATGTAGGTATTGCAAAGGCATAACATTATTTATATATACCAGTATGAGAGGATTTTGATTGAGAGAGTAAGGCATACTCGTAAACTGATGAAAGAAGTGTTGGTGTATAAAGGGAATAGGGTGTAAGGATCAGTCGTTAGTTATATAATAGTTATGAGAGAAATTTGAAAGTAGAAAGAAGAAAAAGCTGTATGCCACTGACAAGGACCCTAACCAAAATCATGAAAAAGATCGACAGAGGCACTGTGAAGGGTGTTAAAAGTGTATGGTATAAAAGATAAGTTTACAAGATGAAAGTGAAACATGTGTTAGACTAGAGAATGACTGGTTTGGGGTAAAAGTAGCTCTGAGGCACGGGTGTTTACGTCCCATGTCTGGTCATTATCTTTATGGGTGAGGTCATGGGAGAGTTCAAAGAAAGGACATTAGAGATTGAAAGTATCGCGAGAGCAGAAAGTTGAGAGAAAACGTGAGGAAGAGTAAAGTTTATAAGTGTAAAAATGTGAGCCGGGAAGATGGAGGAACAAATGTTAACACTAATGGTGGAAGAATGCAAGCAACTGTTTAATGTTAGTGTTTGAGAGTAAAAATAATGATGTTTGGATAACAGAGGAGGTGAATCACAGAATAAGAAAAGCAAGAAAAGTAGAAAGGTGTCTGCAAAAGGGTGGGAAGAGTCTTGTCTTGTTGTTGAACCAACTCTCCTTTATGAAAGTGCAGTATTAATATTGTCAAATGAATGGCAGAGAAACGTTTATACCTGTTTATGTATGTTCTTTGTGCAGATTACGTAAGACAAACAGAATTGATAGGATCAGAAATGTGGAGATATTTACAAGAAGTGGCAAAAAGGTTAGATTATGCGAAAGATTGCACCAGTCGTTAGGTGTTAGGAGTGAGAAGGAGAGGAATGCCTAGAGACATTACTAAATAGATCTTGCGTAAAGTTACTGAAAGAGAAGGGCCTTCATAAAGGCATACAGCAGGGTCCACAGAACACATCAAAAAGGCCATACTTTATTAACATGAAACGTTTCGCACATGTTCTCTGTGCATCTTTAATCTGCAAATATAACTTAAAAAATTTTAAAATTGACAAAAACTATTTTGAAAATAAAGTTAAGGGGGAAAAATATTATTTACACAAATCATTATATATTTCAATCAGTATTTCAACATTAAACAAAACCACCGGCCAAACTGATGTCTCCAACCAGGTCTGTGCCGCAAAACTTCTGCATAAACAACATGAGCCCAGAGAGAATCAAAATCTCCTGAAGTTTTTAATTTGTTTTTTATCTTTTTTTATTTGTTCTCTGTCTTATTGTTTTGCTGTTATCTTTCTGCGTCGCTGATTCGCAAGGAATTCGCTTCTAAGTGATTTCCCTTTTCCAGTGGTTTAAATGGATGATTTATCCGTTACTTTCTCTCTCTCTCTCTCTCCTTCTCTCCTCCCCCTCTCTCTCTCTTCTCTCTCGTCTCTCTCTCTCTCTCTCTCTCTCTCTCCTCCTCCTCTCCTCCTCCTCCTCCTCCTCCATACTGACGCCCAGTTCTTCTCTCACCTATTCATATTCCTCTTATTCCCTCCTCTTCCACTTCCTCCTCATTCATATTCCTTCCTCTCCCTAATCCTTCTTAGCCCCTCTCCTCCACAATATTCCCTAGTAATCTTTCTCTTCCCCCATCCATATTCTTTCCCCGCCCTAATCTTCTTCCATCTCCTACCTATCCCTTTTCGTCCCCTAGTTCTGTTAGTATCCTGCCCCCACCCCCACCCCTATTCTTTCTTTTTCTACTTCCCTTCTCTCGCCGCTTCTCTCTCCCAATTCTTAATTATTTTTCTCGTAAATCTCCTGTCCCTCCCTACCCTGTTCTCCTCATCATCCCCCTTCTCTTATTCTTCACCCTCCATATTCTTCTTGACATTCTTCCTCCTATTCCTCCCTCTCCTTATTCCTTCTCCTCCTCCATATTCCTCTTTCTCCAGTTTTCCTTCTCCTAATCCTTCGTCTCCAGTTTTCCCCATCTTTATTCCGTCTCTTCTTCCATACCGCTCTTCATATTTCTTTTCCTCCTTCTTCTCAGTCTTCCTCCTCATCTGTATCTTTTTTTTTCTTTTTTTTTTTTTTTTTTTTTTTCTGCTACATCCCCTTCTATTCCTCCTCCCCCTCCTCGGTCCTTTCCTGTAATTGTCAAAGTTTGTTCGACAAGCAGTGGCAGATTTAGGGGGGAGGGGGGGGTCTTGGGGGGGGGGGGGGGGTCTGGAAGCAGGCCATGGCCTTGGGCCCCGCGGCTCTGAGGGCACCGCACGCAGCAAAAAAGATTAATAATAACTAAAAATATATATATAGATTAATTAGTTAAATAACAATAATGATAGTATAGTCATATAATATAGAGGTCAATTAGAAAATAAATCCCGAAACCTAACAACTCCCCCCCCGCCAACACAGCTGTAAGGACCCTCTTTGCTGGCTCATAAATAAGAGGGGTTCCCTAAGATCACCCGCCTAGGGTCCCGCACACCCTAAATCCGCCCCTGTCGACAAAAGAACCATCACAGCCTCTCTGGACCTTGATAAAACTGTTTGGTAAGGAAAGAATTTAATGTATCAGTATCTGTGCTTTGATTTCTCTAACGTGAGCTGAATTGGCTGACGGTCATTATGACACAAGATTAGCATAATGGTAAATTTAGATTCATTTTTACATCAAATTCATTTTTTAACCATTCTGTTGAACAACTCGCTTTTTCCAAAAAGTTGGTTGTATGGAATCGAATGTGTGTTCGTCGCGTGTACAATACAGCCCGTACCCAGAGTTTTTTTCAAGGGGACGGGTCTTTTTTTTTTTCCCTTTTTTCCCAAAACTGGACCTTTTCTTCTACAAATGTCATTGTATATATAGGAAATATATACGAGATGAAATACTTGAAAATTTCATTTTAGCTACATTAAGAAGAAAAATTGGGTACATATGGGGCGATACATAATGCCGATCTATGCCTACCCGATTAGATGTTATTCAAAGTACTGACTTTGGCTGACAGAATTTTACTTATAATGTTGAAGTTTGCACTGAAATTCAAGATTATTTCTTCAGTTTTATTGATTGATTCATTTATTATGTTCACAATATTTGTTGTTATGTTACATACTTTGACTTAACAAAAAACAATAATTATTTATTACTTTGTAAGTATAGTTCAATGAAAAGGATAGTCACAGAAAATATGGAGTTCCAGAATATTTTCTTTTGGGTGGGCGGGTCGTTCGACCCAATTCCCCCCCACCCCACCCCACCCCACCCCGGTACAGGCCTGCAGTAGCATTACCCACCTCCTTTCAAAAACCCACGAGTTCAATCCAAGTATGGGGTATATCCCGTTTAAAATTCTATAGACTTTGATTTGCACAATTGGCAGTTAGTCAGCTGGTTGTAGTCGCTACTGAGGATGGAAAAGGAAAGAGGTACGACAGCAAACTCGCCCTAAGTTACTAGCCGAGATTTTGATGATGAACTCATTTCCGGACCCGCCGTCGAAGGGAAAGAGTGAATTGGTGAATGTACAACATTCTCCAGAGTCGTACGATACTAAATCACGTTTGCTATGTCCGTGGAGCGCTCACAGCCTACCGCTCACTGTAATTTCAGCTTCCAAGCCTCATTGAGAAACGGAAAGGCGTCAACTATTTTAGTGATATATATATATATATATATATATATATATATATATATATATATATATATATATATATATTATATACATATATATGTGTGTGTAAATAAATTTTTGTTACAACATTGGATACGTCTCAAGTATAAAAGGCCCATTAAAACACTCTGGTTTAAAGCTAAGGTCCCTTAGCTTTAAAGCAGTGTTTTAATGGGCTTTTGTACTTGATATATATATATATATATATATATTATATATATATATATATTATATATATATATATATAATATATTATATCATATAAGATGCGGTGTCGTAATTTTTGTTACAACATGGTTTTAACGTCGGCATAAAAAGCCCATAAAACACTCTGTTGAAGCGGTCCTTACTTTAGGTATAAGGGCCTTTTTTGTAGTATATATATATATATATATATATATATATATATATAATATATATATATATATATATATATATATATATATATATATATACATAATGTGTGTGTGCGTTGATTGTAAAGGTTTGAGTTTTCATTTCCTGATATAAGCGGCCTTAAAGCTTTTTATCTCACAAGGAAAAATCGATGCGAAACATTAGTACTACACATTCCACGACAAAATAGAAATCATGAGGCCAACCCAGTGAATTCTCAGAACGGGTTTCTTTCAACACACACCGACCACTCTCTTCACACTTAATCCGCCCAAGAATAATGGAACCCTAATCCTCATATTTGCACTGGAGGAGGAATTCAAAAGCAGCGATTTGTCCTTAGGAAATGAAAACATCACTTCCGTCAATCCCCTTCAGTTCGAGGGGCTGAAGAGGACGCGTCATCACCCTCGGAGAGAAGTGTGAAATCAGATTAGCGCCGAAATCGGTGGGCAAAAGCCGATTTGTTACCCATATGTCACCCCCCAAGTCCCGAGAGGACATGATGTCACCTTCTTCCCCCTCTTTATGGGCTCCTCCTACGAGTAAGATCCTGTGACCCCTACATAAGGCTAGCTTAATCCAGGACATTGACGTCTCACGGGCTCTCATGCGGGCTGGCCCGTCCATACAACAGAAGAATCGACCATCTTTCCGTCCTTGTGCTATTAGTTTCAGTTTTGGATTAATGTTCTCTTAAATGCTAGACGCGCAGCGGCCTAATAATTTATTCGTATCAGTTAAATTGTTTTAAAATACTGCCTCATGCGTCACAACTGTAGGTTAATTTCTCTATTGATAGTAAGGGTAATAAGTCTTTATTTCTATTGTTCTAAACAATCTTGACGCAAGCTGTAGTAATGACGAATACTCAGAATACTACAGACATTCAGTAAACGGAAAGAAATTTGTCCTCAAGTAACATGGCTCACTCTACTCGGTCGGCTCGATCGACTCATCCTCGGCTTCGGTTACCGAACGATATGGTTAGTGGGTCTTGGGTTAAGGGGATTTTTAGCGATTTTGAACGAATATCATTTGTTCTCTTGATTTTGTGTGTACGCCAGAGTGCCGAGTGTTAGGGGGAGTAGGAGCTTGAGACACCGTGCTGAATACTATTTTTTTTTCTTTGTAAGTTCACCGGAATCTTACTGTAATAATCAAGGTTTTACTAAATCTAGTTGTACATACACACATTACGTATATATAGTATATATATATATATATATATATATATATATATATATATATATATATAATATATATATATAGAATATATATATATATATATGTGTGTGTATATATATATATATATATATATATAATATATATATTATATATATATATATATATATGGGTGTGTGTGTGTGTGTGTGTGTATAGTATACATATTTATGTTCGATTTTAAATCACGAAAAAGTTAAAAACGTGATGATTATATGAACAAAGTTTGTGTGGCAGTAACTTTGTTCACACACACACAAACACACACACATACACACACCAGCCTATTGTCTTAAATTCTCTGATGGGCATAAAGTTACATTGACTTTGTTTTAATAGTTCCTTATACAGTTCAACTGATAACAATAATTTCTCTCTCTCTCTCTCTCTCTCTCCTCTCTCTCTCTCTCTCTCTCTCTCTCTCTCTCTCTCTCTCTCTCTCTCTCTCGTGAGGCGCTGAGTTTGCTGGCCAATACTTCCTTGTTTATCGTTACCTTCACTCTCATACATATATGTGTAATTTTTTTCCAGGATTCAGGGCGGGGCGGGGGGGGTTGAGGCTGGGGTTGAAGTAGCCCCTTGGTCCTTACTGCGGGCGCCCATGTGGGCGATAACTTCGAAACAATCTGTTCCAGTGTTGCAGACATAAGCCTAATTGACTCTTCCATGCATCCGCATTGGCCTCCTGATTCAGCAGGTGTATCAGGAAGCGATCAGAATCATGCGTTTTCTTAGGTTTTGTCTGTCCGTCATTCGTAACTGTGCAACCTCGCCTCTCTTCTGCGTCTCGCGAAATTTCTCCTCTTTAGTGTCCGTCTCTTTCAGTCACCAAGGGTGAGTCTATGGTTCCACTGACTGACGAAGCGTCGAATCCCGATAGCGAATGAAATCAAGCGTGGAGTCCTAAAAACTTGTTCTGCGTCGATTGAACGATATCGTAATTTTATTGGTCTTAAACTTGATTTTCACCGATTACATTGTTAAAGACCTGGTCGTTTGGATCAGAATAAAAAAAATCACATAGCTTAATCTGTAAACGGTTCAGTTGCAGCTGCGAATTAGGAGTTCCGTAGAATTGAGGATGAAGAAAATTCGTCCTTTCATTCGGGCACTGAGCGACTGGGTGGGGAATATGAGAAAGTTTTGAACTGATTCAGAGTTCATCAGATGTTAAGAATGTCTTCGGCGCAGTGTTGATGAGCCTTTTTTGTATGTCTATGAAGCTGCTAATGGTGTGGGAGATTTCTGCACAGCCTGAGAACCAAGACCAAGCAAAGTACTTTCATTTTTCATACTTGTATAGTCGACCTATAATGAGAGAGGCTGCCCTCGGGATGGACGATGCGGAGTCCAAACTACTATGAGATTCAGGGCCTCTGTAACACGGTTTTTTTTTTTTTTTTTTTTTTTTTTTTTTCGCAATAACTTTTTTATCTAATGCATTTCCTAAATATAACGCTTATTCAGATACACATTATATGTACACATAAATTTTGACTGCATTCTGCATTACCTAGGTTGAATAAATTTGGTACTTACATTGTAAAAGTGACTTTTTTTTTGAAGACGGGCCAACTTACTCAGAGAAAAGGTTTCGAACGCACTCGTTACGTAACTTATGACAGCATTCATTCCCTCTTTCTCGATGGATGATTGGCTATACGTAACGAAGGCTATACCTCTGGCCACAATGATAAACAAATTTAAATACAAGCAAAGCAACACACCTTTATGAACTCTGAAACCTCTCCACTGATAATTGTCATAATGAACAAACCAACGAAATATGTTAATAAATACAAAAAACACTTCGATTATTAGTCTAACTCCCAAAATAAGTTTCCTAAGAAATTACAGTCTACTTTATAGGTCACAATCAGATTGACAAGATGTAGGGAATAGTTGGTAATTTTCAAAAACATAGTAGACAAGCTTAATTTGATAACTGCTATATCCAATGTCAAGCAATTTTTATTTATTGGCTATCTACCTATTTACTGAAAAAAAAAATAGCCGTACCGTATTTTGGCTTTGAACCTTCACCAGTAATTATCGTCAGAATGATAACTTCATGAGGCTCCAACCACTTTGGCCTCGTTATAATTCGGGATAACACTAAAGGCTATCATGGGCATTGTTGGATTAGAAAATTTAACTTCTGGCTAATAAAAACTCTTTCTCGAGTAGTTGTAAGAAGTGCTAAATGATCCTCAAGGATCCCAGCAGTTGGCCTAAAAGGTTAATTCATGTATAATACGCATATACTGTTGCGGCACAACTGCTACAGTAGTATTACTACGCTAGCGCAGATACCCCACCCACATCTATGTATCGTTCCGCCATTCATAAAGTCTTCGGGTTTCAGAGCCGATGGAACAAGGAGAATGAGTTTGTGTCTAGTGGATGGGCGGGGCAACATTTCATTAAAAGGTGTTTACTTTGCTTACGTAATGAATGTTTTTCGACTCTTGGCTCGTAATCATTGGCCATGGCGTCGGCTAGATAATTTTTACTCTATAAAAATTAAAACTATCGGGTTTAAGTTATTGATAATGCTGAAAAAATTTGTGTGTGGTTGCAAAATATACATATGTTAACTTTCAGCTACATCCGATGCTTTGACAAGGAGCTAAGTCCAAAAAACCGTGTTACAGAGACCCTGAATCTCATAGTAGGCGTTCAGTTCTCTTAAGAAAAAATGGGTCTACAGGCAGAGGAGACCACTGTTGTGCACCCATCTAGGATTTAGCTGCTTAAAATACAATGGAATTGCAGGCCTACTGTATTTTTGATATTCAGGAAAATGATTTTTTGTAATCGTCTTCTCGCATAGCCTGTTAGCTAATAAAACCAGTTTCTACGGCCTACAAGGACTGGGTCCAGGTATCCACGTCATGTCTCATTGCCTTCACGTAAGAGCCCTGTCAAGAGCAAAGGCTCGCGCCGGATTTTGAATGCCAGCTTACTTTTGAAAAGTAGCAACAAGCAACCTTTTATACAAAATGTATTCTCTTTGCTTGCGCTCACGAGCGTCCACATATTAACTTCATGATGACAAACCTAACTGTGAAAACAAAATACAATGGATAAGTCGAAAGATGCTTTTAGATGCAGCCCACGTTAATAATTTATCAATAAAAGTCTTACATATGAAACCCATAGAATCTAGGATGGACCTATCCCGCTACCCTGCTGGTCACGAGACCCGTTTATGGCAATGAATCTCTTTTTAAACAAACGCAATGAGAGACAATTGAAGTTTCTTCATTGTGTTTCTTTAAGATTTCATGCTGTGTTCTGATACCAGTCAAAGTGGTTAAAAACATAATTTTTTTTTTTATTTATTTATGAGGATTTCAGAAACTTCTTCCTTTGAAAGTATAAAAGGATTCGTTATATTTGCTATCTACAGTAACATTAATATAGAAATTCTAAAGTACTTAGTTATTTAAGACAAACATTTTGTAAAGGGGAATTGGATACAAATATTATGAACTACACGATACCCGAAGGCTTGTCTCCTTGACACCTGCCTTTTTATGTTTACTTGGACTCAGATTTTAACTGAAATATATTTTATCTTGGCAACCAAACTCATCAAGCTAGTCCTAATTATCTTCAAGGTAAACTTACCAGAATCATTATATACAAGTGAATGGAAAGTATCACAGAGCGTCTGACTTGCAAAAGAAGGACAATTTCTTGAGTTCTCATAATACAGATACGAAAGTTAACCTTAGGACCCTCAATATTTGAGAAATGTATAATTTACCACTATTTAACTTCACTTTTGCAATCAATACTGGCTACTTGGTACAAAGTTTAGCACAAGCACTGTATTACATTGTTTAACAAAACCTCCCTCCCTCCAGAGAAGATTTTTTCTCATTGTCAATTTGAACTTTTTTTTGGCGGGGGGTGGGCGGGGGGGGTGGAGGAGCTTGTAAGTTATAAAGACAAGAATTATTCCAAGCGATTTGTTAAAACCAAATTAATGCAGACCTCCATGTAACAGCAATCAGCAATGAAGGACTTTTTTTTAGGGTAAGGGCTGTGCCTCCGCATATTCATAGATTTTGTAAAAAGTTTTGCCCTTTTTCAAATGACTTTAGTCATTCTAAGATTCTTATGTTTTTATAAATTCTTCTCTCTCTCTCTCTCTCTCTCTCTCTCTCTCTCTCTCTCTCCACTCTCTCTCTCTCTCTCTCTCTCTCTCTCTTGATTTACTCTTAGTCTTGAAATTAAAGACTAAGAGCTGTCATAAAATCGACCTGAATTTCCTGAAAGGATTCCAGAGTCGAATTCCATTGTAGTTTCAGTATAGAACTCTGTCTTGGTGGGTAATGCAGTGCTTCCACTGTAGGGCAAAATACCTTAATTTAGGCTAGTCAGACCTTACTTGGGATCAAACTTATGGTAACGTAAAAATGTGGGAAACCGTGGTGATCCGGGGGCAACTAGCGAATATTCTTCCTTTCTTACTGCTTTCATATCCCATTATTATTATTATTATTATTATTATTATTATTATTTTATTATTATTATTATTATTATTATTATTATTATTATTATTATTATTATTATTATTTTATTATTATTATTATTATACAATCAGTACTTCAGTGTGCGGCTTATTTCGTTTTTTTCAGATTACTAAGTTTATTTCTTCCTTTACTCTGTTTTTTTTTTTTTTTTTTTTTTTTGTATAAGCGTGCAAATATTTTTAGCATCAGGCAGGATAGTTAAATTTTAGAGCATTTCCTATGGGTTTTCGAGTAATATACGAGGGTAGCATGTCTAAACGTGATCATCTTCATAGTACCAAGTCTTTGCAAGTATAAATTTACATTAAAGTATTTTTTTCAGTGAGAGTCATCAACAGAACTATCACTTTTTGCATTATCTGGGCAGACAGGAAAATTACAGTGCCTTATATACGTTTTTAGCAAGACTTGAATTAAGTACCAGGATTAATCCTGTTAAGTACTTTGTTTTAGTTCTACCAATACTTTTTAAGGAAACTCAGGATGATCAATATGGATTTTAATTTTGTTTTAGAAAAAAGGGTACATCATCCTTGCACTCGTGGAACACCCGGGCTAATGTTCTGCGGTCAATTTGGATTCTGCCAGCTCCACTGCTGGTGCCGGTTGGTTAGTTAGTCACTCCGTTTGTTGGTTGCTTGATATCTGTGTAGTGAGGTCTAATTTCCTTGTGATCATAAAAGGCGTACTTTGTCTTACAATGTTGATAAATGTAAGTACACAGGCTATTTTTTCATTGATATTTTGAATGATTTGTAAAGGATTTACGCATCTATCATCTTGTAGTGTTTGGTCTAAGGCAGTGGTTCTCAACCTGGGGGCGCGCCCCCCTAAGGGGTCGTCAGCAACTTTCCAAGGGAGGCGGGAGCCCTAGAGAAAAATGAATAAAAAAAATTCTTTAATTATATCAGTTATTCTCCTTAACGAGTGAGGAACTAATATTCAGAAGTTTATGGAAAAATACAAAAGTATCGCCTTATAACGTTACTTTCCTAGAGTCTACTCGTTGGGCTTACAATGTTTTGTAATTATTGACCTCCCTCCCTATCCCTCGAAACCCCTCTCTCTCTCTTTTGTTCTAAGTCTGGGAGGGCAATTTTACTCACATATGTCAAAGGGGGCGTGGAAGGAAGGTTTCGACTCTTAGAGGGGGCGTGGTCATATAAAGGTTGAGAACCACTGGTCTAATGGGACATATTGGTTTTAAAGGAAAAGCCACCCAGCTTGTAGGCTACTAGGCTAGGTACCTAATCTGTTAGAATCCATCGGTATGATACGCCACCTACTCTAATACTATTATACCTATTCCAGTGGGGATTTCATTACTCAAGCTAGTTTACGGAGTAGATACAGAGTAGGGAGACCAGTAGGCGTTAGAAATCCTAATCATTCTCAGAATGCAGTTCTCTTGACTTAACCAGACGTTACCTTCCTAGCCATAACTTTGGGCTTCACGTCCTGACTTAGATGGTGGGTGGTTGGGCTTCTCTCCCCCTGGACCTCCGACGTAACACCTAATAAACCTTTCTCCCAAGTCTGCACACTACCCTAGGTTAATAGTTAATTCACAAATTTTAAATTTCTGGTGATTAGGTAATTCTCTCAACGTGGTTTGGAAGTCACGTAAAGCAGTTGGTCCCATTGCTGAATAACCACTGGTAGATCTAAGCCCATATACCGCGGCGAACTAGGCTATGCGGTAATTCCAAAGAATAGTCCCGCACGGACTGCAAGGAACGTAACCGTGAATACGACATCCACTAGGGATTGGGGTGTCCAATGTATTTTGCCGTGTTTAGTACTGGCCCCTGGGTTTTAATTAGGGTAAACAACCCCATGGCCTGGCTCAACTCTCCGACGATCACGGCATGCCACCCTCCGAAAAAGTACTTATAATGCGTCCTGACACCGGAGATGGGCATCAGTCGCGACTTCTTGTTGGTGAGAGACGGAGCTAAAGACCTCGATGCTCTCCTTTCGAAGGAAGTATTTTCTCCAAAGTTAGAAATTAAGGCCAAATTTAAAGCATTAAATAGAGGGTAGTGAAAAGGGTGTCCAACGCAGTGCAAACCTCACGAAAACGCTTTCGAAATTTTTACTTATGCTTAAATATCTTAGAAGATTGACGCCATCTAGATGTTTGCGGAGTCGCTTGTGTCAACAAACTTCCCATTTCCTGTGATAAATCCGCACACCACTTGTACACATAGATGCTGGGGCACTTTCATCACAACAATCGGAACCCGGTCCCTAACCATGACATTTTTAAGGAAACTACTGTTTTAGTAGAAGACGACGACGAAGCGTGCACTAGATAAATATTTAAATAAATAGTAAAACATCAATATTTTTACATATTTATGATGGTTAATTTGAAAATATTCGCTATTGAAAAAGTAACTCGATTGTGACTCAAATTTAAGTAATTATTTTTCGGAATTAGAAAGTTCTTTTAAGTCTGTATTATTCTGGCAGTCCAATTTAGCAGTTCTCTGGTATTTTAGCAATATTTTACCTTAGAAATAGCGCAAAAGGAACGTATTTCACGGAGCTACACGGCAGAGCCCAGAAAATTAGTGTAACAAAGGGAGCGGGTGCATAATAAGTGTATACAGGTGGGTTAGCCTAGCCAATAGGAAGTTTGCACATCAACTTGACATAAAAACTCTTGAGGTGGGATTTTAATTTATCAGGATTGGTAATATGAAAAGAAAACTACATGTACCATTTTAGCATTTAATTTCCATCAAGTAGTCTCCTTCAGAATACCCACACTTTATCAAGAGCTTTTTCCACTGATGGAAGCATTCCTGGAACTTTTTTTTTTTTTTTTTTTTTTTTTTGTTTTTTTTTTTAATCCGCACCTGTCTTGTTGCATTCACTCGGATCTCCTATACGTTATAAAATATTCCTTCCAAGTGGGATTTGATTTTTGGCAAGAGGAAAAAGTTGCAAGGCAAGAACTGGGGAATACAGTAGCTGTCTCACCTGGGCGGGTGTGTTACCATAGTGCAATTGCCATTCACCAGACTCACAATACTGGCCTTTTCCAACGAATAGCATCCCACAAATGACACATCATGTCACTGTACTACTCAGTGTTTGTCTAACCAGGTGGAGCATACTCATGATGAACAATTCTTTTAGTCTTAAAGATTTTTTTCCATCTATCTCTGTTCTGCTATTTGCAGGTATCCCAAAACGTTTGTCGCATTCTACATTTAGACAGCCTAAAAAAAAAAAAAAAAAAAAAAAAAACCTTGTACAATCTTGTGTGGTTTCATATACTCTTTATACACTTTTTGCAACTTTACGTAGGTCTGTCCACAGGAATTGCTAAGGTTTTGGCCAAATTTTATGCAGATTCTCTGTTCAACTTTCTCCATCATAGTCAATGAGATGACTACACACTACATAAAGTTCCCTTCAAGCACTGCTGTAAAGAGCAGAAGTGAGCTAGGATGCTAAAAACTTAGCGGAGGTCAATGTCAATCTGTGCCAAGTGGCCTCATTTGTCTTATTTTAGCTCCTTGACTAGAGCAACAGTCTCGATACTTTATGATCACACCTCGTATAAGCTTACTGAAAGTCTTTTTATAATATATACCCTTTTAAATTTTTTTTTCTTGGCGGCTACAATTTTTTTATTGTGCAAATTTTGCACTCATTAATTCTGTCACCATCTGAATTTCCATTGGAGGCAAAGGACATGAGTGGGTGGGGTTAACTCGTGAGTATCAGGGTGACATGTTGAGAAAATTTCAGTGGTAAAAAGGCAGTAATTGCTACTGCTCCTCGCTACACTTCTATTTAGAGAAATTAATTAGGTCATGAAAATCATGTTATGACAAATCTCAGGTGTTTTTATGCTTAGGATTTTTGTTAAAAAATATTTGTAAAGTGAGGTTTTCAAAGTCTAATTTGAGACTAAAAGGTGGTTGAATCTAGACTAAATAGTCAGGGTCACTGAAGCTGGTTAAGATAATGGCAATAGTAGTCATTTCTGATCCAGAACTGAAACCCAAGGCCATCAAAATGATATTTTTAGAGTTCATGCATTTTATCTTGTAATTTTTAAGGTGGACTTTTAATTCCTCTTGGTACTCATCAAAGGAAGTTTTGCAGGTAGTATATGTAAATAGATGATTAATATTAACACTGACATTAAATTGCAATATGCTGAATGTAATATATTAAGCACTTTGGGTAACAGTTTAGTCTCCTATCAACTCCTATTTTCTTTAGTTAGCTGGAGATAACGTTTTCTTTTTTAGTGCAGCTTGAACTAATGTAAATTTGATACAGCTGTTTATCTAACTTTATTAAAAATAATTTGAAATCCATACTTAAAACCAGTACCCAGTGTAATATCTGAAGATTTGCTTGTATAGAACATACTATTAGTTTGAGTACCTATATTTGGCACATAGGCCTAACAAGGAAAAAAATTGAAGATAAATTGAAAATACAGATATCCTAACAATGCCAAAATAGTTTCAGCTGATGCATAATACACCTGAAAGTGGTACTCTAAATGTATTGTGTAGAGCATCATAGACATTGCTAATGAGTGAGTAGTCTCAGAAGTTTTAGCAGTTTGCAATTGGTGCGAAAGGTTACCTGTCCTCCTTATGAAACCAGGGACTGGTGGGTGGATTTGTCTTCAAGGGGTCAAAGTGGTTATAGTTGGTAAATATGCATTATAAGGTTGAACCTTTAATAATAAAAAAAAAAAAAAAAAAAAAAAAAAAAAAAAAAAAAAGCCTACCAGTAGCATAGTTTCAAGCATGGCAGGAAATCTCTAAATTCATAGGATAAAGGTTGTTTCTTTACAAGTTGATTCCTTGATGAAAGGTTTATGCTGTGACTGGATAAAGGCAGTATTTTGGGGCAAGGTCACTGAAATTATTTAATTTTAGGGTCCTGCTGTGTCATGTTTAACAATTACCTAATGTGAAGTTTACTTTTCACCGCCTTCAATACAGAGTATGCACTAAAATCAGTCGTTTAAATGGAAGCACTTTTGTTAATGTTGTCCAATTGCATCATTTCCCAGTTTTTTTTTGTTTTTTTTTTTTTTTTACATAAGGAGAGGAAACAAAAACAAAAAAATTGCCAATAAAACTGAATGCCTAAGTTGAATAAGGAAAAATAAGCACTCAATGTGATTATGAAGATGTAGGAAATACTGAGCATTTCTGAAATTATTTTTGGGCTAGGCAATTCCTTGATGTATTAAAAGGTTTGTGTTTATGTAAATTCTCATACCCCAAAGTAATAGTTATGTCCTGCAATAATTTAAGTACTTGTTTGTAGCATTTCTTGTTTTTTAAGAAGTTTTTGGTGTTTACATATTTTCACTTGTGTACGTATGCTGCCTCTCAAACCCCAGCAGCTTCCAAGTTTAAAAAATCTTAGTGTTTAATGCGTAATTATAAAAACTTGTGGACTCGTATACTGTGCACCTAAATATTCTTTTTTCAATTACTATTTAGAATGAAATGAGTTTGTTGGTGTTGAAACTGTCTTCCTGCAACTGAATTTGAAAGATGATTTAGGTCATGTTACGGGGGTTTGTTCCTGCTCCATTGACCGACTAGTAACCAACTTTTGGTTGCAAGAAACATTTTTCTTTTTTTTTGATAACTTAAGCATCATCTATTCCTTGGCAGGCGCTTATTTTAAAAGAAACCAGTAGTTTTCAAGGCATGAATGCAGTGTTTCTCTCTTGTAGTTTTTAACTGCAATAGTAATTTTTTAGTACATTTTTTCTTCTGGGACTTATGAGAGGTCATTCAGCACTGAAAGGAAGATTGATAGTAAGAGGTTTAAAAGTTGTTTTAACTGGAGAAAACCTTGCAGTTGCACTATTAAACATCATGTTAAAAGAGGGTGGAAAATAAGATGGAAGAAGGTATAAAAAGAAGGAATACCGCATAGATTCTAGAGTATACCTACAGTGCACCACATGAGGTCTGCTTAAGGCACTGTCAGGGATGTTTTGCTTTAGTTTGAAATGCCTTCCCCACTGGTTTTGTTGAAAAGATAATGCCAGCACTGTAAATTTCATTTCACTTTTTCATATTAAGAACATTTTCTTTTTTAATTACATTTTTATAGCGTCATTTCAGATTCTTCACAATTTCATTTCTTCCTTCGAAGTTGAATTCATGTTTATTTGAAATAATGTCAAATTCACTTATTTGAAATAGACATTAACCAATTGTGATTCCCAGCCTATATTGTTCATGCCATCACATACATAGGTTTTAGAGAAAATTAGTTGAATGTGACAGTCTTTGGTCAGTTCTCTCTTAGTAACGTCCAATGCATTGAGTTTGTAACACTGACAAGGTGGTAATCTACGTGTGAAATGTTTGTCCCACTGTTTTAAGAGTTTTGTTAAGCCTCCAAAATTCATTGAAAGCTGTAGCATCACAAGTTTACCATAGAAATATTCCTGATTCATTATCTTTAGCCCATGAGTATTTACTCATTTTTTGGGGTATTCCAAGAAAATTCTTAAAAACACCTGTTTGAATTTGTGTCCTTTTTCTGATATGGTTTCCTGATGCATACAATGTAGTACTACCAATTTGAAAGCCCAAGATGCCTCATATTGGCTTGAGCAATATGATCTTTTTGTCCAGAATGCATATTCAAGGAGTTTGGGCATAGCTTATATTAATACCTATTTTCCTATGTTCATTTTTTCCCCCAAGAAAGCTGTGCATTGTATAACATGAAAGATACACCAAGACTAATAATTTAGCAAATTAAATTGCACAGATCTGTTTCTATGCAATTTTTGATGTGTCAAAACTAGTGTTCAAATGAATCTGGAAGTTGAAGGGATGTTATCCACTAAACACACAAAAATGTTTCCTAGTTATATTTTGTTCAATAGCAAAAGTAATTTCTTATACTGATTGACATCTGTAAGGCAATTTTTTTTTTCGTTTTTTTTTAAACAGAAATCACAATCTTTATATTATTTAAATGTTAATCCTTACTAGTATGTTTCTTAATCCATATTATGTTACAGGTGAAAGAGCCGAATGATGGCAGATTCTGAACACCCTTGTACGGAACTGCCTCCAAAGCACCCAAGGCTAAAGTGCATCATTCATCATTGTTCAGATGATACTGACAACCTATTTACACAAAATATGTCAACTCTTGGAAAACAATCCTTCAGGCAGCTCAAATACGGCAAGATGACCCCATACTGGAGTTAGCAAAAGACACTCCTGAAGGAGAGATACCAGATCTCAATTATCAAAGGAAATATAGCATCTAAACATGTGAAGAAAGCACTAACTGGTATCATTGCACAAAACAATACTGGTAGCGGTCATGCATGGGTTGGTCGTGCAAGCCCATATGAAGCAAATTGAATAATTTCAGGAAAAAAAATGACCCAGTAAGCATGGTTGGACTGAAGATGGGAAGCTAAAGATTCTTTGGTTGCTGTCAGCACTAGCCAATGATCAAGATGAGATATGTATATGAGGCAGCTGTTAGGCAGTCATACAATGAACTTTACATCGAGGAGGTCTGACATCACATCTAAACTTTCAGCATCAATGAAGAACTTTGGTGTGGATAAGTACAGCCCTCCACCAAAAAGCAAGTAGTATGTAAAAAAGAATAGAGGCAGTTCGGTGGTTCTCTTCACATCATCAAAGATCGTACTTGTGATCTATTGAAACAATTTAACAATGTGGGAGCTTGTTAGGGTAAACCAATCTTTAAAGAAATTGTTAAAACCCTGTCCAGGGGATGCTGAGGAACTCCAAGCAAATGAGGACTGAGATTACAACCAAAGCCAAAGATTCAACCAATTCTGGCCACCAGAGAGTGTCAAATCAAATATCATCTATTATTCCAGAATGCCTCTTGTATTTTGTGAATCTTGTTTACTGGCTCCAACAACCTTGACAGGGCAACCCCAAGAGTTCAGCGTCTCGTGCAGTCATTTGGCCAGGACATTGGGCAGTCATGTGGCAAAGTCAAGCCACCCAAACACCATTGCCCTGTGCATCAGTCTTTGACAGGTAAGGTTCAGCTGATAAGCATTCTTAACTGCCTTGGACATTGTGTTATATGCTCACAGATGGACGAGATTGACACTGCCCTGTGCGTGTAGAAGTTATCTACATCAGGGGGTGGTCCTACACAGCCAAGAAACATTTTTCACAACCTTGGCTTGGGACAACATTGACAGACTAGAAGAATCGCCAAGTGGTGATGGTACGTTGCACAGGGTGAGCAACATTGCTGTGAATGAGGTGGTGACAGTCCTGGTCTCTTGACCAACCCAGGCCTACTGTGACTAGAAAAAAGAAGAGTATTGATGCAACTCTGCTGCCATCATACAACAATATTGTTGCAAGGTAACAAGAGCAGAAGCAGTACTGTCAGGTGCAGCAGGTGTCAATGAGGTGCACTACATGCTGGTCTGGGCCAAGAAAGCGGAAGCAGAGTTAACTACCACCATGCAGAGACTGCCTTTTCCTACACACACACACAGCCAACTTCCAGGCTGCAGTCTGGAGACGTTTAGAGTCCAAGCCCAACATTCCAAGGCCTACTGAGCATGGCTGGACTGAAGATTCTTTGGATGAGGTCAGCAACAGAAGTGTTGTATTTACTGACTTGCAAGTGTTCATGGGTTTGAAAGCTGCCTGATTGTAGATGTTTGGTCAATGGCCCCACATTCACAAGCTGCAGACCAGCACCAGGAACCTGAGAGTTCAAAGGAAGATAAATGTTGGAGCTGATTGAATGTTAATAGGTTAATTCACCCCATAATTAACAAGTGATCATATAATCTTTTGACAGTAAAAAAAATTCTGGCTGATTATAAAAAAAAGTCGTAAAGCATGTACACTCAGCAAGGAAAGTTAAGATAGTTTTTTTAAATCTTCTGACATATATTGTTCAATAATGCCACACCTGGCAACTCTTGAAAGGGGGCGGAGCTTCAAAATCATAGCGTTTGTTGCTTTCTAGATTTCCATCAACTTTACACCATAAAGATTCTATTGAGGTCCTATAATCATTTATACTTGAATGTAGAAACTATTCGTTAATGTTGGTTTGGTAACGTCGGTTCAAGGTAGAATATCGATCATCCTTTTTTAAAACCTACTGTGAAAAGGGATTTTGACGGAGGAAAAATCTATTTCTGGGCAATGACCTGTGTTGCCCAGTGAAATGAATCCTTGATACTCATTTCTAAGGTATAAATATTGCTATATATACCAAGAGAGAAACGATAGTGCCAGAATATTCTGGCTCGCTCACCTTTTAATAAAGGTGTCGATATAGTAAAAGAGCGAGTGGAAACCACTGCCAGAGGTCCCTTGCCATTTAGCTTCTTCCTCAGCCAAAATCCCCCATCTACAGAGGAGCTGAACTAAGGCCCCGCTACCCGCTACTACTACAGTGAGCATCTCTGACGTCATTCCTGAAGATAGCACCCAAACTTGGGCCAGGCAGGGTGAGGAATGTGAAAAAAGAGGCTGGGATTTCACTGGGCGACACAGGTCATTGCCCAGAAATAGATTTTTCCTCCCTCAAAATCCCTTTTCTGGGCTCAGCCTGTGTCGCTCCGTGAAATAGTGCCAGAGAATTGGCGACACCAAGCTTGGAAAGTTATGCACAAATACTGTAAAAATAGGTAAATTAAAACAAGTAAGGTTAGTTGCTATAATATACAAGTTAAGATTACAATAAACTGATAAATATATACAGAAACAATGCGTTTTAATACACCTTAAAGCAACTTAATGATAAGGATACAAAACCATAGAAATAGATAGAGTAAGGATATGCTAAATAAACAAGGGAACTAAGCCCAAGCATAAAGCAATAACATTCATTATATGTACAACTACATCCAAGGTAAAATATACAGAGACGACCGAGCTAAGCAAGGGTGCTAGTG
Organism: Macrobrachium nipponense; assembly: GCF_015104395.2. Lineage (NCBI taxonomy): Eukaryota > Metazoa > Arthropoda > Malacostraca > Decapoda > Palaemonidae > Macrobrachium > Macrobrachium nipponense. Next base: position 23,695,834 of record NC_061104.1, read on the forward strand.
AGGCAGGCAGAAGGGAAAGAGCTATAGAGATAAGGTTAAGTAAATATATATATCAAGCAGTGTCAGGGGAAACTGTGTTTCCAGCTGCCACTGCTGAGAATTTAAGGGCTTCTAAGGACTTCAAATAGTGACGTTTAAATACTGTCGGAGATTTCCAGCCTGTGTATTTCTTAAGATCGTCAAAGTTCATATGTTGAAAGTAATTGATGGAGGTGGCCGCTGCCCTAACATCATGAGCCCGTGGGAAAGACTCCGGGTTGGCCTGTTTTATGAAATACAAAATTTGTTGCCTAATCCCTTTTAAGGAAATCGTACCACCTTTTTCCCTAACAAATAATGGGCCTGAGGATATCAGGGTAGTCCTACTCAAGTAGGCTTTTAGGGAGTTGACTGGACATAGTGACTGGTCCCCTGGAAGTGGTATGATTTTCCAAGAGGCCCACCTTTCTTGTGGGTCTTCGTTTTTGGCTAAAAATTGACAATCCGGAGAAAGGAGAAGTTCTCCTGAGGGAAGGAATTCAATGAGACCTGGATCCCTTGAAAGAACCGACAGTTCTGAAATTCTAGCTCCTGAGGCCAAACTTATTAGGAATAACGTTTTCCTTAAAAGAGCTATATATTCACAAGTCATTATTGATTTGTGAGGCCAATTTAAGGACATCATTTAAAAACCGTGAGACTGTCCTAGGTCTCTCAGAGGGTCCGAGTCTAGCGCAAGCCTTTGGAATAGAAGAGAAATAAGAATCTGTCAGATCTATACTAAAACCAAATTGGAAGATCTTTTTAAGAGCAGATTTGGTAGCCATGGTTTGTGCGTTTGAACCCTTGAGAAACAAAGCCAGTTTCTTAACGGCTGAGTCATACTGACGCAATGTGGATTCCCTTTTATCAGATTCTAAGAATTTGATGTTTTGGGGATTGATGTTAGCATCCCTTTGTGCCGCAAACTTCATAAAATCCATAAAGTTAGGGTTTTCTGAATTCTTGAGGAAGCGGACACAGTCCGTATTTGTACTAACTGAGTCAGTTTGGGATTAGGAATCTGTTGAGGTTGGAGTCCCAATTCTAGGAGTAGGGGAAACCAATTGCTTTTTGTTTTTGGGCCAATTGGGGGCTACTAAAGCACGCGTCCTTTGAACGTTCTGAGCTTGTCCAGTACTTTCAGAAGAAGATTCACTGGAGGAAACAGATAAATCTTCTTCCACACGTTCCAATCCAGGGCCATAGCGTCTGTGGCATAGGCCAGAGGGTCCAGGTTGGGAGCCACATAGCCAGGGAGTTGGTGATTTTGACTCTGTGGCGAAGAGATCTACCGGGAGCCCCGCGGACCTTCTGACAGATCCATTTGAATGACTCCTTGTCTAAGGTCCACTCAGACTCCAGCGGGGCGGAGCGTGATAGAGCATCTGCTACCACGTTCCTTACCCCGGCTAGGTGGGTGGCTGACAGGTGCCATTTGTTCCTGTCCGCCAAGGTAAAAATGGCTATCAGTACATGATTCAGGTGACTTGACTTGGATCCGCCTCTGTTTATGCAGTGGACTACTACTGCGCTGTCTAGAACTAGCTTGACATGGATCTTCTTGGGGGGCCGAAGCTTTTTCAGAGTGAGAAATACTGCCATGGATTCCAGTACATTGATATGCAGCTGGCAAAATGGTAGGGACCAGGTTCCCTGGACCCTTTTGTACTGTGAGTACCCACCCCACCCGCTTAGTGAAGCATCTGTGTGGATCACTAATGATGGTGGGGGAAACTGGAGAGGTACTGCTCTTGATAGGTTCTTGACCTCCGTCCATGGGCGGAGACATTTCCGTAGAATCGCCGGGATGTAGGCTAGTTTGTCCCGAGACCTGCGGTTTGCTTTTGAACGCCAGACCCGGTTATGTCCTTCAGCCTGGCTTTCAGAAGAGTGTCCATGACTGAAGCAAATTGGAGTGGAACCTAAGATTCTCTCTTGGTTCCTCCCGAGAAGTCTGGGCGTGTTTGAGAAATTGCCTTGTGGACTTGGCTATTTCTTTTCTTTTCAATGGCGGGATTGCTAGAGTATGGGATCTCAAGTCCCACTGTAGGCCTAACCATTGGAAGCGTGATTCCGATGTTAGCCTGGACTTGGTCCTGTTTATTTGGAACCCTAGGTGTTCCAGGAATTTGATTACCTTGACCGTTGCTTTTTGGCATTCCTCGGGGTTCCTGCCCATATAAGCCAATCGTCCAGATAGGCCACCAACATTATTCCTTGCGTCCTCAACTCTTGGACGACTGCTTCCGCCAACTTTGTGAAAATTCTGGGTGCAATGTTGAGCCCGAATGGCATCACTTTGAAGGAGTAAGCTATCCTTCCCAATTTGAAGCCTAGAAAGGGGCAGAAGTGTCTGGCTATTGGACATGATAGTAGGCATCTGTAAGATCTATAGAGGTTGTGAAGGCACCACGGGGAAGTAAGGCCCGTACCTGCGAAACGGTCAGCATCCTGAACTTGTCGCAAAGAATGAATGAGTTTAGATGGGACAGGTCTAGGATAATTCTTCGCTTTTCTGAGCCTTTCTTTGGCACACTGAATAAGCGCCCTTGAAACTTTAAGTTCTTGACCCTTAATACTACACCTTTGAGAAGAAGATCTTGGTTATACTCTATCAATTCCTCTGTTGGTTTTTGATAGAAGCTGTTGGATGGAGGAGGACCTTGAAGCCAACTCCATCCCAGACCTTTGGTCACAATACTCTGAGCCCAAGGGCTGAACCCTCACCGTTGACGGAAAAGGTACAGTCTCCCTCCTACCTTGGGACTCTCACTGCTGGTTTGCTGATGGACGGCTTCCACGTGCTCCTTGGAAACCCCTGCCCCTGCTGGCGGCCCTTCCGGCTCCTCTTTGGTGGAAGGAACCTCTGGCCTGGCTACCTCTGGCGAACCTATTGAACGGCTGAAAGGCCTTAGCCTCAAAAGCCACATTATAGGCCGGCGAGACAGCGAAGGAGGTTGATGGTTGGGGTTGTTGCGGTGGTTGCATCAGAAGCACATACTGCTGTTGCGGTTGTGTCTTTGACGCAGCCTGTTGTGGTACTTGAGGTACCTGTACTGTCTGTACTAGAGCTTGATGAGGTGCCTGGAAGGACTGGAACTTCCTAGGCTTCTTTTTCGACCTGGGGTTGGATCCGGTGGATTCGGGTTTTCGTTTTGCAACTAGACCCCATTGGACCCTCAAGCTCTGGTTAACCTTGGAGGCTTCATACAGAACCTCATTCACGACAGGAGTGGGGAAGAGGTCTGTGCCCCATTTGGATGAGGCGATAAGCTTGTTGGGTTCGTGGCGGATCGTGGCCTCCGCCAGAACGTGCTTCCTCCAATTGTGCCTTGCGATGACAAAGTCATAAAAGTCGCACTGCATTGTATGCAGAAGCGACTTAACCATAACCTTAAACAATGGCTCTTGTTCGTAAACAAGGGCCGTCATCTCCGCCATCGTCAAGGAGTTGAGGGACCTGCTGAGCCTAGTCCGGGCATCCTACTCAGTCTGGATTAGCAATTCCGAGAGCCTAGGTAGTCTCTCACTGAATAGTGTTATGGCACAGTCAGGCTTGAGCTTTCCTACGGTGAAAGTAGGAGCTGCTCTTTCAAAATAGTTTTCTGAACCGGGAATTAGGAGGGAGGTCGGCTCTGTTTCCCGGAGCTGGGGCATGGGCTCGTCCTTTAGAGCTGCCTGGTAGGTGGCTTCCACCACATTAAGAGTGAGCGGAAGTGGCGTACCTTCCACCGTAGTGAAAATGGTGAAGGGGCTCTTAAAGGCGGTGAGGCGAGTATTTTCGCATTCCCACTCCGCCAAACTTCATAGCCAAGCTTGCTGAGCCTGTTCCCGGGGAAGAATGACTGTCTCCTTGGGGACTTTATCCTCCCTCATCATCCACCCCCCAAGGGTTGTTGGGCTTAAATGGAGGGAGGTTTGAAGAGTCTGGCATAAGCGAAGGTAAGATCGCTTGACCGGACCGGGAATGCCCTCCCGCCAAAGTATCCCGGATGCCCGTCATTGCACTCTCCTGGGCCGCGACCCTCTCCATCAGGGATTGGATCGACTGACCCGAAGCCTCGACTGAATTGGAGAGTTGTGAAAACATCTCCTGGAGCTTGGACTGCACCAAGTTCCCGACGACGTTGCCCACCTGTTCCAAGATGTTGGAAGAGAAGGCTTCGGGGTTGAAGGAGGAAGCATGAGCCTTCTCCTTGCGAGGCCTATGTTTAGGGGATTTGGCCGAAGGGACCTCCTTCGTCTTGTCAGCCTCGGGATGGTGAGCCGATGACTTAGTGACACGAGAAGGGGTCGACTTCTTTGGCAGGGACTTAGATTTGGGTTTGAAGCCTGTTGAAGACTTCACTTTGGGGATCGTCAGAGAAGACTTAGGCCTGACAGACCTCTGCTTCTCCGAGAAACACCGGAAAGTAGTAGAAGTACAAGGAAGAGAAAGGGAAGGGCTCAAGGAAAGCCCCTGAACCCCTACAGTACCTGCCTCACTCAACCTTACCGCTGCCCATGACGTCAACAGTCATGGGCTCCAGGTCCAAGTCAAGGGCCGCAACTTCGCCCGTGACCTCCTCGGCGATGGAACCGTCATCTGGGGTTGCTACCATGGCTTGGATGTCAGCTATGAGGGGAGCAGCTACCTCCGGTTCAACCATTGACCCATTCTTGGCACCGGGGAAGATCAGGTCCGCCATGTCCTGGGCCAGAATGTAGGGACGTCCCTTGGGAGAGTTCCTCCCAAACCCTCCGACCCAGGCTTTCAGGGAGGCCAGTGCTGCTACCCGGACCGCTTCCAAGCCCTGTAAAAAAAAGGGGGGGGGATAGTGTTAGCACTTAAAACTAGAGGTAGAATAAACTAGTACAGAAAGTAAAATCAACATAAATGAAACTCATTGTATCAAAACAAGGGCGGACTGACACGAGACGTACTTCGGTGGAGGCTTCGTTCACCAGGATGTAGCACGTAGTAGAGCAGTTTTCGTGGTGCCACACGGTGAAGTCCTCCACCCTCACAGCACACCCCGCGTGAGACCGGCAAACCTCGTGGCCGCAGGGGTCTTGAAGAACTGCGTTGCAGCCCTCCTCTTGACAAACAGGTAACCTGTAAGTCAAACGATACAGGAGTATCATTGAAAACCTCCGGAGAGGTTTAAAAGTTAAATATTAGACTGCCGCCGGAGTAGCTCCGGCGTGCAGTATGCATATATACATATATAGGTATATCTATATATATATATATATATATATATATATATATATATATATATATATATTATATATATATATATATGAATATAATAAAGCTATATATATGAGAGTAAGTGTCACCCTGTCACAATTAACTCCGGGGCCTGTATAATTAAACCTGATGTCACGAGCGGAGTGTGGGGAGCATGAATTCAAAACAACTCCAGCCAGAGCCGGAGTAAAATCTTCACAGATTAATGAACTCGAGGTGTCCCCGGCGCCGGAAGGTAACATTCAAGGGAACAGAGAGTGATGAGACCGAGTGACAAATACCTGGAGGAGTAGGAACTCTGCCTTAAAAGGATATTATATGTGTGTGCTATGGTAAAGGATATAATATATATATCAATAAAATAGAATATAACTAAATAGAGCTCCACGATAAGGCCGGAGCCTTTTAAGTCTGAAAGGTCCCATTCTCAAGGTCAGGGCCGACGTCAGACGGGGCCTGAGACCGCCGGAGCGGGGAGAAGGGTTACAGACATGAGAGAGAGTGGAGGGATATAGTCATATAAGAAGGGGGGGGGGGGGGGGGTCCCAGGCTCCCGTGCCTGGTGGTTCACCCTGCTTGGTGGAGGGATGAGTCCCTGAACCCTGTAGCAAGGCGGCTGGGTACGGTATGCCTGAGCACCGAGTGTCTCCTCCCCTCCCCTCACAAATACTAGGATCTAAAAACACTTTAGACCTAGTATTGTGAACGAGATGAATTATGTTAAAGAAATAATAGTTTATAATGCAAGTATTTCAGACCATAATGTCATAGAATTAACAGTCCATTCCAAAGCAAGTGCAAACAGAGATAAGCAAGAAATGAAAAAGTGGGAAGGATATGGAAAAATACAACTTCTACAGTAAAAAATATAAAATGGTCAGAAATCAAATGAAGAATTAAACAAAGATTGGGATACATTTTCGTAAGTGATGACATAAGGGTAAATACGGAGATATTATATAAAATATTAGGGAAAATAGTGGATAATATATACCGAAGAAGAAAAGTAAACATCAGTCATGCATACCAAGAGACAGAAGGATCTTGTTCCAGAAAATCAGAAAGTGGAAAAAAAAGGTATTGCAAAACAAAGAAAAAAAAAATGCATGGAAAGTTATAGAACTAAAAAAGTAAGATAGAAAATGCAGAACAAAAGATTATACAATCAAAAGAAAATGAAAAACGGGACTTGGAAGAAAAAACCCTAATAAATATCAAGCCAAAAACCCCAAACTATTATACTCATAGCGCAAAAAGATGAATAAAAGAAGAATATAAATAGGCCCTCTAAGAATTGAAGGGAGATTAACGAATGAAAAAAAGGAAATTTGCAACATATTGGCAGAACGATAAGAGAGAATTCACCCCTAGAATAGATAATGAAGATAATGATATAGAAGTAAGGGATGAAAATAGTGAATATTTAGCTGACATAGATATTAATGAAGCTGATATTGTGCAGGCTATTAATGAAATTAAAAATGGAGCTGCAGCAGGGCCTGATGAAGTTCCTGCTATTTTGTTAAAGAAAGTAGTTCATTCTATCGCAAAGCCACTTGCAATATAATTGAGACAAAGTAGATACAGGCAAGATTTATGATGAGCACAAATTAGCATATATTCCCCTACTTTCAAAAGTGGATCAAGACTAGAGGCAAGTAATTATAGGCCTGTGAGTCTAACATCACATATTATGAAAGTGTATGAAAGGGTAATGAAGAAAAATATTATGAAACATTTAATAAAATAATTGTTTAATATAGGACAAACATGGTTTCGTACCCGGAAAAAGTACACAAACCAACTGTTAGTCCACCGTAAGAACATATTCGAAAATATGAAAGCGGAAATGAAACAGATGTGGTTTATCTAGACTTTGCAAAAGCTTTTGACAAGGTAGACCATAATATATTAGCGAAGAAAAATAGAAAACACAATATCGTAGTTAAAGTAGGTAGATGGTTAAAAGAATTTTTACACAACAGAAAACAGATAGTTATTGCTAACGATGAGAAATCGGATGAAGCCAAGGTAATATCCGGTGTGCCACAAGGTACGGTGTTAGCTGCAATACTGTTTGTTATTATGATTGAAGACATAGACAGCAATGTAAGGATTCGGTAGTGAGTAGTTTCGCCGATGACACAAGAATAAGTAGAGAAATTACTTGTGATGAAGATAGGAACGCTCTACAAAGAGCTTTAACAAAGTATATGATTGGGCAGAGGTAAATAGGATGGTATTTAACTCTGATAAATTTGAATCAATAAATTATGGAGACAGAGAAGGAAAGCTATATGCATATAGGGGACCTAATAATGAGACAATCACAAATAAGGAAGCAGTTAAAGACCTTGGTGTGATGATGAATAGGAACATGTTATGCAATGATCAAATGAGCAATTCTATTGGCAAAATGTAAAGCAAAAATGGGGAATGTTGTTACGGCACTTCAAAACAAGAAAAGCTGACACATGATTATGCTTTATAAACATATGTTCGTAGTCCTTACTTGAATATTGCAATATGATGTGGTACCCACACTATCAAAAGGATATTGCACAAATAGAGAGTGTACAAAGGTCCTTTATAGCTAGAATAGAAGAAGTTAAGGACCTTGACTACTGGGAAGACTACAATCCTTAAAATATATAGTCTAGAAAGGAGAAAGAGAACGCTACATGATAATTCAGGCATGGAAACAGATAGAAGGAATAGCAGAAAACATCACAGAACTAAAAATATCAGAAAGAGCAAGCAGAGGTGATTAATAGTGCCCAAAACTATACCAGGAAAAATAAGGAAAGCACACAGGACATTAATCCACTACGCACCAGCATCGATAATGCAGTGTCTATTCAATGCGTTGCAGCTCATCAAAGGAATATATCAGGAGTGAGCGTAGATGTGTTTAAGAATAAGCTCGACAAATATCTAAACTGCATCCCAGACCATCCAAGATTGGAAGTTGCAAATATACGGAAGATGTACTAGCAACCTCTCTGGTAGACATTAGAGGTGCCTCACACTGAGGGACCTGGGGCAACTATCATCTCTCTTTTTTTTTCTCTGGTATATATAGCAATATTTATACCTTAGAAATGAGTATCAAGGATTCATTTCACGGAGCAACACAGGCCGAGCCCAGAAACCATACTTATAAGTAATGTTTGGACACTAAACTGACATAAAATTCATACGTAATTAAAGACGGATCTTAAACAATGAGGGAGAGGATTTTAAAATTTGGGCAGTACTTGTGGAAATCGTGAGGAACAATATATTAAAGAATGAAATATTATGACGATAGAGAGAGAGCGCGCAAGTATAGGCCTATCGATAGAGATACTTAATTCACCATATTTACTTTGAGAGATTAAGTAATAATATTTTTTCAAATGTTTCAAAAGTGGAGAGAGAGAGAGCGAGAGCAAGCATAGGCCTATCTATAGAGATACTTGATTCATTATATTTACTTTGAGAGACTGAGTGATATTTTTTCAAATGTGTTTTTAAAAGTGGAGAGAGAGAGAGAGAGGAGCAAAATCTGCTCATGTGAAAGTTTAGGCCTATTTATAACTACGCAATTTCATTATATTTTCTTTGGGAGATTGAGTGGTAATATATGTATTTTTAAAGTATGTTTTAAAGTTGAGAGAGAGGAGAGAGAGAGAGAGAGAATGAATTATAGTAGTGGTGATGGACTTGTGACGGGAGAAAGGCAGAAGAAAATATAATAAATTAAGTATCTCTATCGATAGGCCTATGCTTGCGCGATATGACTGCCAAGATCTTGCTGCACTATGCTAGATAAAATTTGAAGGATCATAATATTGAAGTTAATTCTCTAAGAATTCTCGACAGTTGCCATAGCATTCAAAGATTGTAAAAAGACGTGGAAAATTTTAGACACGGTGCGGTTATTCTTGCTCTCTTGATATAGTCTTTACTTTTGAAAATCAGGTTTTATCCACAAATCATACACGAAAAAAGCTGTGTTAAGTAAAAAAAATATTTATTACCACAAATAACTCAATATGTATTGCACAGGCAATTAAAATTTTATATCGTGGGAGATCTTTCAGCCTCGCGGCAAAGGAATGCAGTCGTGTAGGGCTGTAGGCTACTACGAGCTGCTTTGTAATGGGAGCATATAGCCAGAAAATCTTTGAACTGACATGCTACTTTAACATTGATTAAGATTCATGTTTAAAGACAGTACCTTTTTAAACAGCAACTAGCTTTCGATCCATGTCAACGTCAAAGTAATCAAAGTGCGAAATCCGTTACGTTAGCCAGTATCCAGTGACCTGCGCTTTCCCGCTCGAAGTTCTAGGGCTCCTCCTCACATCATAGAAAACGCTCTTGCGAATGCAACTAGATTTGTTCAACCTACCTTAGCCGTCGCAACATTGAGTGCCATTGACGTCAGCTAACTTTAATCGCTTTGGAATACAAACATAAGTTTGTAGAAACTAAAATAATTGCATTCACTTCACCACATACGATGATGCAAAACGAGTAAATATTGTCGTCGTGATACATAGTACTAAAATCAGGAAATTCACATTCTACCAGATCTCTATGAACAAATCCATCTGAGAAATTCCAATTACTTCGGACATATATCGTGTTTTTAAGTATCTGAACGGTTTTGTTTTGCAGTTTTAACTTATATGATATAATTTGCAGTATATTTTCATATTCTTGAGTAAATTTACCGATATGTCTTTTCGGTAAAAACAAATGGGAAATTGGATGAACGAAAGCTAATGAAAACTGTATCTTCAGTTTTCTTGTAGAGTGTACCTAGTCATTTTGCATATATTTACCCTTTTTCAGGTGCAATGAGTTCATCTTGACTTATAAATTATATGGTCTATACTTGGCCAAATATACTGGTGAAAGTAACATTATTTGAATTAAAATATTATTGTAACAAATCTCTTGCCTCCTGAGCAATTGAAATTATAATTTAATGTCATGCGAATGCGCATATTTAATATTTGTTGTCTACATAACTTGAACGTGTACATACTTAGTTAATACTTTAATCATTAAAGATGTAAAAAGCTTAGAGGAATATGGTATACCCTGTACCCTTGAGTTGAAAAAATTACTCATTACTTCATAGGGTACCAATCTCTACGGCTTTTACTACTTGTCAGACAAATCTAATCTTTGCTAAGGCAACCTCATTTACAAAAAATAATATTGAAATAATGGAAACTTAATTAATTTAGATTTCCCCTGCAATTTTTTAAGACTACATTGTGACCTATGTGCAAATACGAAATTCAAATAAGAGTACCAAAAAATAAGATTATGGATAAAATATAAATGTCTGCAACATACACCTATTTACCTATTTTTTATATTTTAACCTAGAGAAAACTCATGAGCAACAACATTTTGAGCCCTTATTTGTGAGGATATGTTGGGTAGTTTCAAAGTCATGAATTATTTTGTTACTTTAACTTGGAAAAATGGCCCTCTTACGTTCATCTCAAAAATCCACACTTAAGTTACATCACTCATTAAATGGCTATCATGTCAAAATTTATCTTTAATCTGCAGACTATCCAAAAAATGGCAGAAGCTATGATACCGATCACCCAAAATTTTGGGTATGGCACAAGGACTACTTTAGAAAAGTCCAAAGGTATTAAGGATAGGAGGGAAAGACTGGCTGACTTATACAGGCCAGAAAGATTCGATGCTACTTATAATTAATCCAGTAATGAAAAAAAAAACATTTTACATTTATAACGCTTAAAAATTTCTATTTGCAACACAATACTTAAACAATATTTCCCTCCTCTGTTTAAAGACCTGAAGACCAATTCCTCGCTGGGCTTATTTTCTGGATAGTCTGCTTTTGTCCTTAAGAGAATGAGAATGGAAGCTCTATTACACTTACCAGCAGCAGCTGAAAGCAATGAAAATTAATTAGCAAAGCTACTTGAGCATATGCACAATCAGAGGTACAACCAACGTCCAGATTAGTAGTAGGCTATAACCAAAATTAAAACCACTATGGTAATTAGCAAGTATACTGTTATTGAGTGACTTGCCAGGTAACATAAAAAAAAAGTGTATTAACAGCTCAACTGGGTCGAATAGGGAATTGTCCAAGATCAACAACTCAAAACACGACAGGTACCCAAAAACCTTACCTCTGTCATACTTCTCGAGGCAAAATTTATTCAAAATCATGCTTTGACCGCAATGCTGGTGAAGACATTTGGATGCTCTGAAGGAAATGGCTGAGGACGTATTCATTTTGTGAACAGAACTCTTCGAAGTCCTGTGCATCATCCGAGATGTAGCAGGAATTCCCTGACTGTGCTCATCCCGAAGGATCTTGATATAGTGTGTCTGCAAAGGAAAATGAGTGATGAGAAAACAAACTGGCTAAAGCATACCTTACGGAGGAAAAATGTTTGTGTTGCAGGACGTTTAAAAACGAAAGTGACCACTCGAGGTGATTATTTGCAGACATGATCTCTGTATCTCAATACCGTTATCTTTCAAGTCTAGTGATTATACTGTGAAACAAAGTGGCCAAATTAAGTCCAACCAAGATAATTCCAGAAGGCAAGGAACTATAAGCAAAGACTAAGGAAAGTTCCAGTGAGATGAATGGCTAAGCCGTACATCCTAAAATTATAAATAACAAAACTCCTCACCTTGACACATCTAGAGAGCTATTCATTTCTGGATGGAAGAAGATATAATCTCCACATTTCCAAATTCCGAGAAATGTTGAGCAACAACAAAGAACATTAATGCAAGTGTTCTGAAGATCATTACAATTCACTGCTTCATATAAACTACTCAACCTGCTGATTAAACTGCAAATTGACGCTACAAAATTCAGGTACAAGAAATTATGAAAACGCTGAACCAAGTTAGAATAGAATTTTGTCGCCACTTTAATTTTTGGCTGTAAAACATAGATATATGTGTATATATAACGTATATTATTTTTTAACTATACGTATACTATTTAAAATAAATAGTTATACGTATGGTTAAAAAATGAAAACTCCATTTTTTCAATATAGCTCCATTTTCTCATTCTGTTTCTTACCCATACATTCAGATGGCTGGAGACACTTCCCAGCAGACAAGTGTCTGGTATGTGTCACAATGTGTAAGGGTTGCGTCCACACTATAAGGCCCTGTCCACACGCCGAGCTTTGCTCTGCGAACTTTGCTCGGTGCGACGTCAGAAACTAAGAAACAGCGAGCCAAAAGCTTCGGTATAGGCTTTCCTAATGTTTATCGAAGTATTAGGCTTTGCCTACTGCAGGGCTGTTCACTGACGGAAATACTTCTATTAAACGGATAAAGACGTCACCCACAGAAAATGTTCCGTAAAGCACAGTTTCATGTAAAACCTTTACAAATAAATATATAAGGGAAAATAAACGAGTTTCCCGTTATTTTACCATTCATAATGAATACGTTAGGTAGGTATGACTTCTGGGAACTTTGAAAACCAAATATATTAACAGCTTTTATTGTAATGCTACGGAATCTGTCAGTCTAGTCCATTATGGAGATAGCTTACTGACATTTGACCAATCAGGTGACAAGAAGATTTCTTAAGATTCTTTACAACTTAACTCATAATTGCATTGTCTAAAAACCATGCAATATATATATATATATATATATATATATATATATATATATATATATATATATATATATACTTATATATATATTAAATATATATGTAAAACGAGGATATTAATCTCGTTATTTATTTGGTAAACGTGTAACTCGAGCGTTAGGCATACCGACACGTAATCTCTCTCTCTCTCTCTCTCTCTCTCTATCTCTCTCTCTCATCTCTCTCTCTCTCTCTCTCTCTCCAAGCGACCCGGCTCGCGGACTTTTCGATTCTCCTCTCTCTCTCTCTCGTCTCTCTCTCTCTCTCTCTCTCTCTCTCTCTCTCTCTCTCTCTCTCTCTCTCTCTCTACCTCTTTCTCTCCATTCTAACAGGTAATCAAAATGAGAGACGAAGTTATATAAAAATAACTATTTATTTAACAATGGAAAATTAATCAATCAAGTCTCACAGACTAACTTAACTCAGTTACCCCCCCAACATTAAAATGTCTAAAAAACAGTAATTGTCCACACCAATTGTCTATCTCTCCATCGGGACCCTCTAGGTCCCCGGTCCGCCCTTTGCTAGAACCATAGTTCCTCGCCAGAATCGTCTGTTTCAAAAACACGAGAAACACACTCGTAAGTACACCATATGTTTAAAGACAAAGTTAAAGATTAGATGTTCTTACAAATGTCAAACAGACCAAACAAGCCACCTCTTGGCTAAAGTAATGCAACTCGCCCATGCAGCTGGAATATTTTCACTCAACTGAATACAAAATAAACTTTAGCAGAGCTCCCCCGGCATCTGCCTTTCTCCCACCCCAGACGTCTCTATGCAAGTCTCCCATAGACTTGGTTAGTGATACATTAAGAATAGAAGATGCGCACACGCACATACGAATGCACACTTCGACAACGCCTCATATTACTGGTCGCAGCCAGTTTCCCAAAGGCACTTTGAACAAGAACCCATGAACTGACATAATTACTGGACGAACGTTGACGTCTTTCTATGCAGTTTTCATATCATGCCATCCAGAAATCATTTATCAGCTTTTCCCCTCTTTTTGGCTCGGGTCGTTTGCCTCGGCTCTGTTCTCTGCATTCCAAATAGGTCACAGCGCATCACATTATGTTATTAAATATATCATTAATCATAAACCCTAGGACTTACATAGCTCGGCCACGCACACTTGCTAGCTCCCGCCTAGCAAATGGTCGAACAAAACAGCTTCCATAACATAAAAAACATTGGCCGGCTTAAAATAAAATATAAATAATAACTGCATGTCTCTGGCATTATAAAATAAAGTCTGTCATGCTTTATCTCCAAATAACACTAGAATTTTCTCTCATTTTGGATTCTTGAATATCCCTCTCTGTCTGCAACTTCCAGAACAGACTGTAGCTAACTGTAGGAAGAAGGACTGCCTCCCTCATTGTAGAAGGCTTCTAACGGCTTCTGGAGATCTCCAAAAGCGCTGTTGAACTCTGTAGAACTCTCGTAATCACCATGGACAAACGACAGCAACATCTCTGCACGGCTGGTGGACGTCTTGCTAGCGTCGGGAAACGACTTTTATGGTGTGTTAGTATGTCAGTTAAGTCATCGGTCAATCCAAGAAAATTAACCCCAGACATACTACTTCTATCAAACAATGATCTCAAAAAGTCAGAAATACTAACTGAACGTCTCCCAATTAACTCCATTTAATATGACCACCAAATCATAAGGCAAAGAAAAAAAAAATATCAAGTTCTCCAACTCAATTCTCCAAACTCCCACATCAGCACACACACAATCCAAAACTCACAGCATAAAAGCTGTACTACAAAGCCTTCATGAACTCCCAGTACCGTGAAGAAGAGGGCTCCATTAAAATTATTTCTGAAAAAGTATCCCCGACTTCTTGGAGCGCGTTAAGTCCCATTTTTTGTCTTTTCAAAAGAAGAGGGTGATGAGACGGTAATCTAATGGGTCTTAGGAAGCCCAGGTGTCTTAGAGACCATTTAAAGAAGAGGGAAAGAAGAAGGGCGGGAAGCTCTTTGTAAATAGGTCTTAAGAAGGCCAGGCGTCGCACAGGTGATTCATAGAGGAGGGAAAAAATGAAGAGCGGGGAACCCACCGTGAATGAATGATAGAAAGTGAGAATATGACATATTCCTATATTCAATACACTAATAATAAATACTCATGGACGACTAAAGGAAGAGCGGTAAAATCGTTGTAAATAGGCCTTAAAAACCCCAGGAGTCTTAGGGAAGATTCAAAAGTAGAAGAAAAGAACAGTAAAAGTACATTGGCTCCAGTAAAACAAGCCAGATCTCCTACTAAAAGAACAATAAGAGCTGGAAATTCTTCTTATAAGTTAATGATGGAAAACGGGAGCCAGCCTCGAGTGCGCCTAAGTTGTACAAAACTAAAAGCTTATTACATACATGTGTACATAAATTATTGGCTAGTTCATACAGCATCTAATTACCGTCGAATAAAGCCGTGAACAAAGGCAGAAAAGAGTTAATTGGTGTTTATAAAAGCAATAAGGCGAAATTCATGCGAGTAGTACTAGTGATTCTCGTTAGTGTAGTTGTTTGCTATTTTCCTTGTGCCTGCTACTTGTCATCGCGTGTGTGCATTTTCAGGGTTCTTGAGAAGATTTCTAAATCTCCATATCCCTTATTTATATTCTTGGATAATTACGCTCATTAACCCCAAGAAGTGGACATACGAACTCCACAATAACACAGGGAAACGCGTGTTATCAACAGTTACTCACGCTGCAAAAGTCCGCCACTTTTAGTGATTACAGAATTTACGACGCGCGTCAAGCCTTCATATCAACGGCGTATAGCATTCACGCAAGATTTATTTTGTCCCCCCAAAAGTCTTTGGTTCGCTGCGCTCTCTCTCTCTCTCTCTCCTACAGAAGAGCTGAAGAGTAGGTAGCCTACTGTTGTTGTCTGTGTGTGTGTGTGCCTTTTCTCTTTTAAAAACAGGCGTCAAGCAAGGGTGGTTATTTCTGCTTTATACTTGTGCCAAAGTGCACTTTTCACTTCTCATTTATCTATATATATATTATTTATTAATGAGAGAACCATTCTCCACGCCAAACAAGATCTCTCGTGACCCATTTTTAGTTCATCCGGGTTTGGAAAAATCTGTTTGCATTTGAAGGGGTGCTACAGCCTTTCGTTGCTAAATATATATTTTTAATATTGATTTTTATTATTATTGTTATTTACTATAGCGAGAGGCCCTGCCTCTGGGAGAAGGGCAGAAAGATCTGGACATGAAAGATCCACTTGGAAATCATTATTATTATTATTATTACGAAAATAAGGCATCATGACACTAATAACGTGCTCTTATTTTCGTTCATTCATTCTTACCGTTAGGTTCGCGTGACGGAAGTAAATCGTTGTGGTAACGGACGCATAAAAATATGATTAGCAATGTATCGAAAGTTTCTCTCTCAGCAATACATGTCAAGCTCGGGTACTCTCCTCATAAAAAAAAAAAAAAAAAAAACTGCACCAGTGACACTACACAGTTTCCAATCAATCAATCAATCAACCGTTGAGAGTTCGTGGTGTACTGTAGGTAATAATTAAGTTTTCTTTAACGTCCCTTGTCTCCTAGCTGCAATCCCTTCCATTCCATTTCCTGTACCTCCGTCCATATTCCGTTTCTTCCATCTTCCTTTCCACCCTCTCCTAACAATTGCTTCATAGATCAGCTGCGAGATTTTACTCCTGTTACACCTTTCAAACCTTTTACTGTCAATTTCCAGCGCCTCAGTGGCGTGATCGGTATGGTCTTGACCTGCCACCACCTCGGTGGCCGCAACGTTCGATTCTCCGTCATTCCATTGAGAGTAAAGAGATGTGTATTTCTGGTGATAGAAGTTCACTCTCGACGTGGTTCGGAAGTCACGTCAAGCCGTTGGTCCCGTTGCTGAATAACCACTGGTTCCATGCAACGTAAAAGCACCATACAAACAAACTGTCAATTTCCATTTTAATATTTTACATGACGTCTATTCCGCCCCCTTCCTTGTACTTCATCTACTTTATTTTCTTGATCTCTCGATTTTGCTGACCAACCAATCCAACTCTTACTTTCCACCGTCTGGTATCAGTTGCTTCATATTACAACTGCGAGGTTTCTTCCTGTTACACCTTTCAGTCCTTCTTGCTCTCAGTTTCCCTCATAGAACCCAGCGCTTGGCCTGTGACCTAAATTTTACTCAAGTTCCTCGTTGGACGAGTGGGTTGCGTGCTCGCCTACCGATTCGGTAGTCACGAGTTCGATTCCCCGCTCTGCCAACGTAAAACCAAAGGTATGTATTTCTAGTGATTAGAAATTTCATTTCTCGATGTGATGTGTTTCTGATCCCACAATAAGCTGTAGGTCCCGTTACTAGGTAACTAATTGGTTCCTAGCCACGTAAAATATCTAATCCTTCGGGCCAATCATAGGAGATGACTCTCCATAGGGCTTGGCCCGAAGGAGGTTTTTTTTTTTTTTTATTAGATATTTTTACGTGGCTAGGAACCAATTAATTACCTAGCAACGGGACCTACAGCTTATTGTGGGATCAGAACCACATTATATCTAGAAATGAATTTATAATCACCAGAAATACATTCCTTTGTTTCTACGTTGGCAGAGCGGGGAATCGAACTCGCGACTACCGAATCGGTAGGCGAGCACACAACCCACTCGTCCAACAAGGAACTAGAGTAGAGTAGGAAACAAGGTGGATTGCATGCTGCCCATGGCAGAGTGACGAGACTCGGGTGAATTTAAGGATTGAATTTCAAGTCCTGATATGACTATGTATTTGTTATGGCCTTCAGAAGAGTTCGCAGTTATTAATCATTCATGAGTTGTAACCTTAGTGAGATATAAACAAGGGAATTCCGTGTTGATAGCGGTTGAAGGTCTGGATTTAAATCATTGAGGGATTAAAGATAACAGATTGTGGATTTCCCGTGCTCTAATTATTTATTTATGTAATTTATTTATTTATGTATTTATTTATTTATGTAAATTTATTTATTTATGTAATTTATGTAGTTAATGTTAATTTATGTAATTTATGTATTTATGTAATTTATGTATGTATGTATTTATGTATTTATTTATTTATTATTATTATTATTATTATTATTATTACAGAAGAGATGTAACCTTAGGGAACAACATTAACACTGGAAGTATTAATATATTATGGATTTCTAGTGCTCTTATTATTATTATTACTGTATTGTATATTATACCAAACATTCGCGTAACTAACTTTCCTCTGTATAGGAAATTTCATCTCCCAACAACAGAAACGGATAACTTGAAAAATTTAATAAGAAAAATATGATTTAAAATTATACGCGTCTTAACAAACTTAAATATATAAACACACAAACCTTTGGTACACGATCGTAAGTTTCAATGTTGTAACTTCACAGAGGACATAATTATAGTATTTAGTTTGCCCCTTGTAGTGGGGTAGCGACGTCAGTGCTCCTCACTCGGTGCACTGTAGGCATTACAGTCCCTTCCGTAGGTCCCTAGCTTCAACATTTTTCATTCCTTTTACTGTACCTTTGTTCATATTCTCTCTTCCATCTTTTTATCTACGATTATTTCAGCCCTTTTTACCCTCAATTTCCGTTTCAGTACTGAATGGCCTCACAGGTGCTATAGTAGATTCACATCAACCGTGCATCTGATGTCTAAGCCAATCCCTTACCACGCTCCCGATTGGCTGTTGATAAGCCAATCACAGGGCTGGAAACTCTGTCTCTCTCGAGAGTTCTCATAGGTAGGATGCATCTTCTACCATTCCTGAGGTATAGGCCTCTCAAAAGCATCCGTCAGGAGAGGTGAAACATACATCCTGCCTATGTGAACTCTCTTGAGAGACTTGATAAGCTAATCACAAGCGTTGGACACTAAGTCTCTCAAGAGAGTTCACATAGGCAGGATGTATGTTCCGCCTCTCCTGAAGGATACTTTTGAGAGAGATACCATCAAGGAGAGATGAGAACTCTTTCGAGAGAGATACAGAGCTTCCAGCCCTGTGATTGGTTTATCAACGGCCATCAGGAGTGTCGTAAGGGATTGGCTTAGACATCAGATGCGCGGTTGATGTGAATCTACTATAGCACCTGTGAGACCAAGCAGTGCTGAAACGAAAATTGAGAGTAAAAAGGGCTGAAATAACCGTAGATAACAAGATGGAATAAAGAGAATATGAACAAAGGTACAGTAAAATGAATTGACCCTGATGAATTATTATCGTTATTTTTTTTTATTGTTTATTACAGTCCTCCAATTCCACTGGTTGGTATTTATAGTGTGGGGTTCCGGGTTGCATCCTGCCTCCTTAGGAGTCCATCACTTTTCTTACTATGTGCGCCGTTTCTAGGATCACACTCACTGCATGAGTCCTGGAGCTACTTCAGCCTCTAGTTTTTCTAGATTTCTTTTCAGGGATCTTGGGGTCGTGCCTAATGTTCCTATGATTATGGGTACAATTTCCACTGGCATATCCCATATTCTTCTTATTTCTATTTTCAGCTCATGATACTTAAGCATTTTTTCCATCTCTTTCTCTTCAGCTCTGGTGTCCCATGGTATTGGGACGTCAATGAGTGATACTTTCTTCTTGATTTTGTCAGTCAACGTCACGTCTGGTCTATTTGCACGTATCGCCCTATCTGTTCTTTTACCATAGTCCCAGAGGATCTTTGCCTGATCGTTTTCTATCACTCGAGGTTGGTGCTCGTACTACTTATTATTATTATTATTATTATTATTGTTATTATTATTATTATTATTATTATTATTATTATTATTTTAATTTATTAAAAGTAATGGCTACTTCAGCAGCGTTACACTTGTAGAGATTCTTTCCTATTTTGCGAATAGCGGCTTTTTCCGTGCTACTTAAACAGGCTAGTAGAGCGCCTATAGAGGTCATGGTCAATTACAGGGTCAAAATGGGTGTATATATTTGAATTTTACAAATAAACTATGATACCATAGTCATCAAAGTCATTAACGATTTTCTCTCTCTCTCTCTCTCTCTCTTTTTCTTAAAGCGAGCTTTCGTCTGGAGCTGCCAGACATCCTGGGGTGGGAAGCTGAGGGTGGCCTGATCTTGGTGTGTTGTTGTTGTTGTTGTTGGAGATTAAGCCAGCCTTGTGCTGGCACGGGCTTCTTGCTCCTAGAGCAGCCGTAACTGGATATCTGTTAAAGATACAAAACAGTGCTTGGCGGTTAGTTTGTAGAAAGGAGATAGGGTGACAGGCAGGATTGCAACCCCTTTGAACCTTACGATACCCATCAGTAGGAGAGAAAGTTTTATAGCAGTGAGACTTAGCCTAGCTGAAGAGTGCTGAGTAGTAAGAAGGAAGCGAGTTTTAGTTTGAGGGAAAGGAGGTGTTAAAAAAAAAAAAAAAAAAAAAAGGAGTTACCTATTAACATTTTAGGCACATGTGTGTAGCATCTGAAAATATTGCAATCTATATCAAACCAACATTAAGAAAGTATTATAGTATATATACATGTTCATGCATACTCACCCTTATACATATGCTCCCAAAGATGTGTATGACTCCCATTGCAAACAGTGAAGTAGAGGGTTTGTGCATTGTGTAGCTTTCGTTGATTTTATGTTTGCAAGACATATGGAGATTCCATGTGTCTATGGAGAATGCCGTGTGATTCATCTTTAGGAGATTCAGAGGGGGAATGATCTATAGCCAACCTTCAAGATTTAGAGGGGGAAGGATCTATAGCCAATATTCAAGATTTAGAGGGGGAAGGATCTATAGCCAACCTTCAAGATTTAAAGGGGAAGGATCTATAGCCAACCTTCAAGATTTAGAGGGGAAGGATCTATAGCCAACCTTCAAGATTTAGAGGGGGAAGGATCTATAGCCAACCTTCAAGATTTAAAGGGGGAAGGATCTATAGCCAACCTTCAAGATTTAGAGGGGGAAGGATCTATAGCCAATCTTCAAGATTTATAAGGGGAAGTATTGATAGCCAACTTCAAGATTTAGAGGGGGAAGGATCTAAAGCCAACCTTCAAGATTTAGAGGATGAAGGATCTATAGCCAACCTTCGAGATTTAGAGGGGGAAGGATCTATAGCCAATCTTCAAGATTTAAGGGGAAGTATGTATAGCCAACCTTCAAGATTTAGAGGGGGAAGGATCTATAGCCAACCTTCAAGATTTAGAGGGGGAAGGATCTATAGCCAACCTTCGAGATTAGAGAATGGGAAATGAAATGCCAACCTTCAAGATTATTATAGGGGGAAGGATCTATGGCCATCCTTCGAGATTTAGAGGGGGGAAGGATTTATAACCATCTTCAAGATTTAGAGGGGGAAGGATCTATAGCCACCTTCGGGTGTACAGAAATTTGAGCAGGAATAAAGTAGTAGTTAAGTTCAGCTCAGAGAACAAATTCTTGGAAATAGCATGGCAATTTGAGGATAAGCATATCAAGATAAGTTATTGTTTGTATGGTGCTTTTTTGTTGCACGGAACCAGTTGTTATTCAGCAACAGGACCAACGGCTTTACGTGATTTCCGAACCACGTCGAGAGTGAACTTCTATCACCAGAAATACACATCTCTCACTCCCCAATGGAATGGCCGAGAATCGAACCCGTGACCACCGAGGTGGGACGCTAATACCATACCAACCACGCCGCTGAGGCACTTCCAGATATGTGAGGTAGATCCTGTGAAAGTTGTGAATATAAGTACCTCGTATACACATGTATCGATAAGGAATGCACCCTTTGAATTGTCTGATGAATTGATAATAAACATTATGAGCAAATATGGAAAAGTGGATTCAATAAGAAGCAACAGATTTAGTATGGGACCCCTGAAAGGCCTGCTAAATGGGATACGGACAATAAAGATAAA
>NC_061104.1:23718164-23723164 GCF_015104395.2 Macrobrachium nipponense
AAACAATATGAAAAAAAAAACGTCAATCCTAAACACCATCGAATCGAAGACAACATTCCATTTGGGTATGTTCCCTTGATTCCAGGGCACGATGATTCCCAAAGGATGGCAGCAGCCTCATTATAAGTCCACAAGTATCCTGTCTAATCTACTTACATTAAGAGTAACTCCCGTGTCTCGAATAATCGACATTACTTAAATCACCTCGTCGCTTTCGGAGCGTATCTCGCCGCGGTCTTCTAATTAGCTTCTGGGGCGCCTCCGACAACTCTGTGATAATCCCCCCATGGCGTTGCATCTGATGTGGGGCTTTTCCCCCTCACAACACGCTTCTTATTATCTGAAAAAAAAAAAAAAAAGCGTCAGACTTGCCCTGTTCTCATACCTTACCTACCTCACCCTTTTTTCCCTTCAACCCTTTTCTTCCTGAAGTGGTTTCTCCCCAAAACATTTACCCTCATAACTTTTTTTCTCCGAAGCCTGCTACGTTCTCAGACCTCATTTCTTCACACTTTAATTTATAATTCTGAATTCTAGCACTTTGCTTTTCTAAAATATTTTCTTCATCAATACTTCTCTCCCTCAAATCTGTTCTCGTAGGAAGGGGTACCGCCTACGTGTGCCCTGTACGGCAAACTGTAGACGAATGAAAGTTATCTGTAACGACCTTTCTTAGGCCCCGGATGCTTTCTTTCTTAGATTTTCATTCCTTTCCTTCGGTTTTATCCTCATAAGCTGCCAACTTCCTTAATTTTATTCCACTTTCTATTCTCATTAATAATAATAATAATAATAATAATAATAATAATAATAATAATAATAATAATAATAATAAAATATTTGGCTAATTCGTACCATCAAAAGATCGCTAATGGCCCCGAAAAAATTCGCAAATGGAATTGTCTTCGGATTACTGATAAATATTTTAACGAAAGAATTTAATAATTTCGGTTATCTTGACTTACGAAGTTTGATGACTACATAATCTCCTAATTATCGCTGGTGTCTACTTTGTCATGATAAGCCATTTATAACTGATAAAAGAAATATATTTAGAAAATATCTCAATGAGTGTTTTGTTTTGACAATCTTATTTTTAAATGTCTACTAAAGAATTTGTTATTCCGTCTCAAGATAAGGTCTGCATGGACAATAAAAAAAATATTTTCAAGATATATTCTGTACTACATTTGCCGTTATTGGAGTAACTTCATATTTAGTTAAGCTCGCCGTTCAAAATCAGTAATTCATGCTAAACTGTATATCCGATTGTTTGAATTAATCTTTCATACACGAACAAAGTAGATGACGCTAAAAAATTATAGCTCTCTGAAAATGCATTTGGTTAGAATTCTCACTCATAAATTATCTCTCAGACATATCACACAAACTTATTCATTATACAACTAATCATCAGAAATTCTTAAGCACCGGGTAAAATGGAATTACTCTTTACGGTAATGGAGTACTCCAAAGTAAAGCCTTCAAGGGGGACGCTCTTAAAACAGATTTATGTGTTACGAGAAGTCTCGCCTTCTTCTAAGTCCTCGGAAGATAGAGGGGTCCAAAGATAAATCTGAGGTCAAATTAACACCAGACTCCTCCACACATCACATTAAAAACAATTTCTTTTTAGTCGACTTGGAAGAGAAACTGTCTGATCAAAGCTAGGAAAGGAGAGAGTCCATCCCCCAAAAGGTGTCAAGGTTGCGTTCTTTGGGACCGAGGCGGAAATTGACGTAGTAGAAAAAAATTCGGAGGGTGTGGACATGCGCAGAAGAGTTTTTTTTTTCTTTTTTTTTTTTTTTTTTTTTTTTCTTTTTTTTTAAAGACCGGACCGGGCATGGTCACCCAAAGCAAACTTCGACACTGACAGATCGATTTCTGTAAAATGTCGACGCAGAAAAGTATGGCAACATTGCTACGCCAGTTTGGTGTCTCTAGGATGTGTAGAAATAGATTTTACCTCGCAAATGGGCAGGTTAAATTTAATGATTGAAAATACGGAGGAATGAGAGAAGTCTTCAAAGTTTGGAACTGACTTTACACAGTAAGTATGGGATGAAATTTCTGTGAGAATTTAACATCGAATCACTTCTAAGCAAAGTTAAGGATTATATTGTAGCTTCCTCCGATTAACCCGAGAGTATAATCACGGGAAGATGACAGGGATTAATTCTCCAAGAAAGCATACTGCTAACTTTATGGTTAGAAAGAAAGACAAAATAATACACATTAATTTCAAGACTAATAAGATGGGTGATCGTGGAGCATTCTTCGGTTGGATTAATCCGGAAAATGTAGATAAAAAAGGTAAACCACAGCATTACAAAACCTACGTTCAAGATAATAACAGTAAAATGATAAATACGGATAAAAATAAACAAAAATGTACTCTTGCAGGAGCGAAAAAAAGAAAAACTTATGAAAACATTCCATTCTAAAAGAAAATTTTAAAAGTTATCTCGTTCCTTAGCATAACAGGACAGAAAGAAGAAGAGGAGGAGGAGGAGGAGACGAGGAGGAGGAGGAGGAGGAGGAGAGAGAAGGAGAAAGGAGAGAAGAAGAAGGAGGAGAAGAGAAGAAGAGAAAAGAATGAAAGAGAAGAGGAAGAAGAAGAAGAAGAAGCCCTGACAGGTGGTTGCAAGGGTCGAAGCCCTTCGAGTAGACTAATCGTACCCATGTGACACAAAGCGTCAGGACGTAACCTTACCGTGATACCACTCAATTAGAACGCGCGTACCCCATGCTTAAGGTGATTAAGAAGGTTAGTACTCCACTGGGTACAATCTAGATTAATATCAGGTTTCCTGGATTGGGCCGCCGCTCGAAATGAAGGAGAGATCGAACACTGCAACATGCTCGCAATTGAAGTGTCATCGCTAAGAGTAATCGTTAGAAGTTATTGGCTGCTGCTGCATTCCTAAGGGTTTCAAATTGCACGCATTATATGTATATATATATATATATATATATATATATATATATATATATATATATATATATATATATGTGTGTGTGTGTGTGTGTGTGTGTCTGTGTGTGTGTATTTACACAGGCAGTTCCTTGCTTTTACGATGTACTTGCATGATAAAGTCATGGAAATATGAGGTATTATAGTAAGTATTTATATATATATACACATATACATACATATATATACGTATGTATACACACAGATATATATATATATATATATATATATATATATATATATATATATATATATATATATAATATATATATATATATATATATATATACACGTATATGTGTGTGCGAGTGTGTTAGTACGGCTTGCGTTTGCATCATTACAGGAAAATCTCTGACGTTCTCCCAGCAATGAGATGCTGACAGTCCACCCGATTTCATATGGGATGTTAAGGGCGTTAAAGGGGAAGAGGTTTGGGAGCGTTGGGGGTTGGGTGGGGGGGGGGGGGTGCGGGTTGTGTTGTAGATGAGATTACTGTCCACCTCTAAAGGTGTCAAATGTTACTTACCGAAACTCGTAGCACACCTTAGTGGTGCAATGCAACCTGTAGTAAGTCAGCCACGAACGAAAGACGAGAGCCTGGCGGCCAAGTGCTGAAACACGACAGGAAAGGAGGAGGAAGGAGGAGGACCTCGCGCGACACAGCCCTAAGTCAGCCGGGACAGAGAACGACGGAAGAAGAAATCGCTGGAGGAAAATGCGAAGACCACGAAGAAAACGAAAACCGGACGGCGAAGAAGATTGGAACGACCAAATCCCGAGTCAATATAATCGAACCGAGGGCTATCAAGAAAACGTCAGAAAAAAAAAGGGATTACATATTTTCGGGAAGGCAAACGGTGGGCAAAACAAAAAGAAGATACGGAGAAAAAATCAAATAATGAGAGATGATATGAAGAAATGTTAAAAGAGTTGGAAGCAGAACAGGATACGAAGAAGATGGGGAAATTATCAATGAATAAAATGTGATAAAATGACTGAACTGTAGAAAAACAATGAAGTAGAAAAACGAAATTTATTACATCAGATAAATTACTATGAGAGTAAACTCAACACTCAATATGACACTAACAAGTATAAAATGGAAAGTGACAGAATGACCAGACAAAAGGAACTAATATCTAAAAAATAGAAAAGAATTCTTAGCAACAGCCATAGTTAATAATAAGAAAAAAGCTTGAGGGAACAATGACCAGAAAGACATGACAGTAAAATGGATACAATGCGAAGAAAAAAAAAATGAAGGTGCCCAGAATGGTGTAAGAAGGTAGAAGAATTCTTGACGAAAAGCTCAAAGTTGATAAAAAAAGATTCCTTAAAAAATATTTTTACACTCCGAGTTGGAGAATGCTGGTTTTGACGAGCTATAAAGCATTAAATAAGTCATCTTCTGGGGTCATAAATATTGCCCAACCTTTTTAAAGGCTCTCTCTCTCTCTCTCTCTCTCTCTCTCTCTCTCTCTCTCTCTCGGGTTTATAACACTTAGTTTTTTTTGTTAGTTGTAACCTCTCGGCTGTCTATTTCTCTTTTGTTGATGTTTAATATTTTCTTTTTTCTCTTTATCCCTCTTCCCCTTTCTCAAGGTGTCTGTTCTAACTTCCTTTGCTTTTTTAAAATGATTTTCATTGTCCATTCTTTCTCCTTCACACCCGCCTCTATCTCTGGTTTATTATATTTTCTTTTTCCGTTATCTTATGCTGAATCAACTGCTTGTCTTTCCGGTTGTTACAAAACGCTATCCAATTTTCAACGGTTTAATATCTTCGCTCTCTCTCTCTCTCTCTCTCATCTTGTATTTCTGTCTACGTTTTTCGTAATTTGTTCTTTCAATGATTCTTATCGACTATTCTCTCTCTCTCTCTCTCTCTTATCGTGTATTTCTGTCTATTTTCAACGACATTTGCCCTTCTCCTATAATTCTTCTCTCTCTCTCTCTCCTCTCTCTCTCCTCCACTTGCAAACTATCATTATTTTTGAATTCTGGAGCAAAATCGCGAGCGCGCGGGC
>NC_061104.1:23733164-23740664 GCF_015104395.2 Macrobrachium nipponense
TATCATATATATATATATATATATATATATTATATATATATATATATATATATATATGTACAATGTTTGTGTGTGTACACACTGTCGTGATGTGGATTCGTATGTTCCATAACGTCCCTATTTCGATGCAAAAACCTTTCTTTTATAATATACAAGCCTTCCCTTCTCTCTATGAGTAATCAAAAAGAAAGTTAGTCGGGGTCTCTTAACAGGCATACCAGGATTGTAGTCAGTCACAGGACACGAAGTGAGTTCCGGGTTCGATCGCCTTGGATAAATTGGATCGCTTCAGATAACACCGCTCCTCCCTTTAAATTCCATTTTTGCAGAGTACATCCTTTAAAGCAGGCAGTGAATTGAGTTCTTGGTAGTTAATAGACTGCCGTGAGTCTCGACCGGGATGGATACTGGCACGGGATAGCAACCTCGTACTACTAGCCGCCTTCTTTTGGGGAAAGGCCTATATACTTAAAGTGGCGATCCTCCTACCAGTTTCTTTTGATGGTTCAGTAATTAAATATATATATATATTATTTTATATAGATTTATATGAATCCTTACTATATATATATATATATATATATATATATATATATATATATATATATATATATATATATATATAATCTGTATACACACACACACACACACACACACACACACACACACATATATATATATAGTATATATATATATATATATATATATATATATATATATAATATATATATATATATATATAATTTGTATACACACACACACACACACACACACACACATATATATATATATATATATATATCTTATATATAAGTAGTATATATATATATATATATATATATATGATATATATATATATATACACACACACCCAAACACGTTATACATATGTGTAACTCTGTATCCGAGCATCAAACAAAGAACGACGTATATAACAGTTATGAATTTTTGCACATATACGTGCATAACTTTTCTCGAACCATTTGTATATAGACAAGCAAATTACAAGCCTCATCAGCTTTGCAAATGCATCTTCGGGGCTCAGTATGGTCAAGAGGTGGCTAATCAATAGACAGGCAGTGATCGGTCTCTGGTTGCAACACGGGTTGTTGCTAGTTCATGTGGTGCTATTACTTAGTGGAACGAGTTTCGACAGTGCTTTCCTTTTCTCTCTCTCTCTCTCTCTCTCTCTCTCTCTCTCTCTCTCTCTCCCTAAACTGTTGTGTGTATGAGTGTATCTGTCTTTCTCGCTTTCCATCATTCAGTTTCTCTCTCTCTCTCTCTCTCTCCTCTCTCTCTCTCCTCTCTCTCTCTCTCTCTCTCTCTCTTGCATTACCTCATAAGTTGCTCTTTCTCATTCTCTCTCTCTCCCGCTTTCCCATTAAATTGCTCTCTCTCTCTCTCTCTCTCTCTCTCTCTCACATTAAATTGCTCTCTCTCTCTCTCTCTCTCTCTCTCTCTCTCTCTCTCTCTCTCTATTTCCCACATTAAAATGTTCTCTCTCTCTCTCTCTCTCTCTCTCTCTCTCTCTCTCTCTCTCCCTTTCTCTATTTCCCGAATTAAATTGCTCTCTCTCTCTCTCGCTCTCTCTCTCTCTCTCTCTTATTCTATTTCACTCTCTAGCTTAGCTGTTCTTGCTCTATCTGTCTCTCAGCTAGTCCCTTTCTCTCTCAAACAGCCGGTATCTGTGTGTGTCTACCTATCTATGCATCTCTCTCCCTTTCGTTTATACTCCATTAGTTACTTTCGTTAAGACACGCCCACACACACACACACACACACTCTCTCTCTCTCTCTCTCTCTCCCTTCACACTGGACGGGGCTCTGAAACCAAGACCATGAGAAAGCACTTTATGTCAGGACAAATGATTCAAATCGGAAATGCTTTCCTCTAGGTATTCAGTAAATCAAATCGAGAAGCACTCGAATGGCGTCCAACCACGACGGAAAAAGCTAAGTATATCTTAGTTTTACCAGATCACTGAGCTGATTTAACAACCCTCCTACGGCTGGCCAGAAGGATTAGATATTTTTACGTGGCTAGGAGCCTCTTGGTCACCTAGCAACGGGACCTACAGCTTATTGCGGGATCCGAAACATATTATATCGAGAAATGAATTTCTATCACCAGAAATAAATTCCTCTGATTCCACGTTGGCCGAGCAGAGAATCGAACTTCGGACCACCGGGTTGGTAGCCGAGAGCGAAAACCACTCGTTCAACGAAGAACTTATCACGATTGAAGATCATGAAATTATATGAAGCATATTTTCCTCTAGTAACTCATTAGAGATGAGTGAGGTTATTTTCGAATCAGTATTTAACTGTAGTACATCATTTATTGTCGGCAAATCTAATACAATCCGGTGCCTCAATGTTGAAGCCTTTGAATTCAGTTTCCGCTTACACGGGGAGTAAGCCTACAAACTGCTGTTGTTGTTGTGGGGGGGGAGACCGTGTAGGAATGCCCCATGGAAAGGTTTAAAAAGGTCTGAGAAAGGTGTTTCGCGTTGAGTTAAAGATACAGGAATTTTCGGATAGGATATTTATGATTTATTCATTAAAATGAAAATGTAAGAAAAAGAAATAATGTGCATGTTAAACAGCACAGACCAATTATTTCTAATGAAATACAGCGCATTTATTTTAATTTTCGTTGGTGAAATAACCCGCAATTTGATCTTAGATTTTAAGCACGCGCCCCGAGTAAGCTGGAGGTCAGACCACGCCTTGTTGAAATTTGCCTTATCAATATATGGTTTATGTGTAAATATAGCTTGTTACTGACTCTCATCTATATTTTACTGTCTTCTTTCCATCATACCTTTTTTTTTTTAACCCTGCGGGATCTCGCTACGCAAGTTAATGGCCTGTTGATTACAAATAATAATAATAATAATAATAATAATAATAATAATAATAATAATAATAATAATAATACATGCAACATGGCTCCAGGAAGTCAAGGAAGAAGAAACAGGGAGAATAAAACAAAGATTCACAGAACATCACGACAGACACAGTCAGACACCAACTAAGAATGCCAAACTGGAAAGCCCCAGGTCCCGATGAAGTCCATGGATACTGGCTCAAAAACTTCAAGGCCCTACACCCACAAAATAGCAGAACAACTCCAGCATTGTATCTCAAATCACCATGCACCAAATGGATGACCACAGGAAGAACATCCTTAGTACAAAAGACAAGAGTAAGGGAAATATAGCCAGTAACTACAGGCCTATCACCTGCCTACCAATAATGTGGAAGTTACTAACAGGTATCATCAGTGAAAGGCTATACAACTACCTAGAGGAGACAAACACCATCCCCCACCAACAGAAAGGCTGCAGAAGGAAGTGTAGGGGCACAAAAGACCAGCTCCTGATAGACAAAATGGTAATGAAGAACAGTAGGAGAAGGAAAACCAACCTAAGCATGACATGGATAGACTATAAGAAAGCCTTCGACATGATACTACACACATGGCTAATAGAATGCCTGTAAAATATATGGGATAAGGGGCGAAACACCATCATCTTCCTCAAAAAGAAAATAGTTACAATGCCGCAAGCTGGAATA
Organism: Macrobrachium nipponense; assembly: GCF_015104395.2. Taxonomy (NCBI): domain Eukaryota; kingdom Metazoa; phylum Arthropoda; class Malacostraca; order Decapoda; family Palaemonidae; genus Macrobrachium; species Macrobrachium nipponense. Next base: position 23,736,744 of record NC_061104.1, read on the forward strand.
CAAATAACTTAAAACAAGCTCTTGGCAAATTAGGACTAGGCAGAGGTTTAATATCAGGAAGGTGGGATCTTCCAGGGCGACTCACTGTCCCCACTACTCTTCGCTTCGTAGTAGCCATGATTCCCATGACAAAAATACTACAGAAGATGGATGCCGGGTACCAACTCAAGAAAAGAGGCAACAGAATCAACCATCTGATGTTCATGGACGACATCAAGCTGTTTGGTAAGAGCATCAAGGAAATATATACCCTAATCCAGACTGTAAGGATTGTATCTGGGGACATCAGGATGGAGTTTGGAATAGAAAAATGCGCCTTAGTCAACATACAAAAAGGCAAAGTAACGAGAACTGAAGAGATAAAGCTACCAGATGGGAGCAACATCAAACACATAGATGAAACAGGATACAAATACCTGGGAATAATGGAAGGAGGGGATATAAAACACCAAGAGATGAAGGACACGATCAGGAAAGAATATATGCAGAGACGCAAGGCGATACTCAAGTCAAAACTCAACGGCGGAAATATGATAAAAGCCATAAACACATGGGCAGTGCCAGTAATCAGATACAGCGCAGGAATGGTGGAATGGACAAAATCAGAACTCCGCAGCATAGATCAGAAAACCAGGAAACATATGACAATACACAAAGCACTACACCCAAGAGCAAATACGGACAGACTATACATAACACGAAAGGAAGGAGGGAGAGGACTACTAAGTATAGAAGAATGCGTCAACATCGAGAACAGAGCATTGGGGCAATATCTGAAAACCAGTGAAGACGAGTGGCTAAAGAGTGCATGGGAAGAAGGACCAATAAAAGTGGACGAAGACCCAGAAATATACAGGGACAGGAGAATGACAAACAGAACAGAGGAATGGCACAACAAACCAATGCACGGACAATACATGAGACAGACTAAAGAACTAGCCAGCGATGACACATGGCAATGGCTACAGAGGGGAGAGCTAAAGAAGGAAACTGAAGGAATGATAACAGCGGCACAAGATCAGGCCCTAAGAAACCAGATATGTTCAAAGAACGATAGACGAAATAACATATCCCATATGTAGGAAGTGCAATACGAAAATGAAACCATAAACCACAGCAAGCGAATGCCTGGCACTTGCACAGAACCAGTACAAAAAGAGGCATGATTCAGTGCAAAAGCCCTCCACTGAAACCTGTGCAAGAAACATCAGCTACCTTGCAGTAATAAGTGGTACGAGCACCAACCTGAGGGAGTGATAGAAACGATCACGCAAAGATCCTCTGGGTGACTATGGTATCAGAACGGATAGGGTGATACGTGCAAACAGACCAGACGTGACGTTGATTGACAAAGTCAAGAAAGAAAGTATCACTGAATTGATGTCGCAATACCATGGGACACCAGAGTTGAAGAGAAAGAGAGGGATATTTGGGAATGGATAAGTATCAAGATCTGAAAATAGAAATAAGAAGGATATGGGATATGCCAGTGGAAAATCGTACCCATAATCATAGGAGCAACTAGGCCAGATCCCAAGATCCCTGAAAAGGAATCTAGAAAAAACTAGAGGCTGAAGTAGCTCCAGGACTCATGCTTAAGAGTGTGATCCTAGAAACGGCGCACATAGTAAGAAAAAGTGATGGACTCCTAAGGAGGCAGGATGCAACCGGAACCCCACACTATAAAATACCACCCAGTCGAATTGGAGGACTGTGATAGAAAAAAAAAATAATAATAATACTGCATTTACTTTTAATATAAATCTCCAAAAACCTTTCAGCTTCTCAATTTCCTAACACGTTTTCTTGGTGGGGATAATTCTACTTCTGTATTTAATCCAGCCTGACCCCCGTGGTATTCGAACCGTGCCTGTTATTTTAGAGCGAGGTTGTGCTGACCCACCACAGCTTTTTCCATTTTTTTAGAGGCAGCTGATGCTAGTACCGATTTATAGCTGGGTTGACTGGTGGGTAGCAGACTGTTATTTTATAGGCATACATACATTACATTTATTATACCACACATATATACGTATGTGTATATATATATATATATATATATATATATATTCGTATATATATATATATATATAATATATATCATACAATGAATTTTTATCACATCGCCGTGATATTTTACATGCACAAACTTTAAGCTATAAATGTCGTTTAATATCCAGTTCGCTCTACTTCGAAAGTAATACCTGAGAGGAATTATAATAAATAGGTAAATAAGTGGCGTGTCACATGGCAGAATCGAACTGCCGAATAGTAGGTACCAACGAAGTTCACCGTACGTGCGCGTGTGGTTTAACTATCCGATTCTGAGCAACTCTTGTGGGATGAGGTTACTAGACTTACAATCTTGTCACTTACCCACAACTGGCTGCAGCCATGTACAGTCGACTAAAACCCATATATTAAGTTTATGCTTGGGTCAACAGAGGCCTAGTAGGTCATAGCAGACTTTGCCTTTATATGTTGAGAGAGAGAGAGAGAGAGAGAAGAGAGAAGAGAAGAGGGAGGCGAGAGAGAGAGAGAGAGAGGATGAGAGAGAGAGAGAGAGAGAGAGAGAGCGTTTGGTAATCACTAGCTCTAGGGTCAATCAGTTATACCAGACTTCCCCACTATTCCCTTCCAGAGTCAGGAGCTCTCTGCCGTCGTATATTTCCCGAATCACATATTCCGTCCATTTCTGAGTGGTACCATTCCCTCGGAATTGAAGTCAACGCGCCCCGTGCTGGAGGGCCAAGCTTGTTGAGATTCAACACGGGCGTCCCTGTCTCTCCATCATAAAATGTCGAAGGATTTCTCTTACGATTTCATACCTCTCACCTCATTCATCCTTATTCCCTCATCGACAACGATTATTTCCCCGAGACTTCGTATCTTCACTAGATCTTATTATATTTCATCATCATTACCGGAGATGTGATCTGAGTGATCTGGCCGCCCAAACACCCCCTACCCCCCCGCCCCCATTATGATGGCAAGATTTGCAACTGCATAAAGTGCTGGACTTAACAGCTGGCGATAATCCCGTTGCAAAATGCTTTGTTGCAATGGAGGCGTCCGGGCTGTAAATACGTTTTTGTAAACAGACTGTAAACATCGCAGTTTACGGCCTTCTACTATGTTTATGTTGTTGGGAAAGGGTTTTATTGCTTTATAATTTTCACTTATATTTACATATATATCTAAAATATAATATAGATGCGTAATATACAAATATGCATGTATATATATATATATATATATATTATATATATATATATATATATATATCTCTCTCTCTCTCTCTCTCTCTCTCTCTCTCTCTCTCTCTCTCTCTCTCTCTCTCTCTCTCTCTCTCTCTATATATATATATATATATATATATATATATATATATATATATAATATATATATATATATATATATATATACATATATATTCATGAGTGCCTTCATTAAGACACTCGCAAGTATGTGTATGTTTATAACTTGAATGCTGGGCTTGGAAAAGACAAAGTCAAAACGAAAAAAGTATGTGTATTATACATCTGTATGCGCACGCACACACACACATATTTATGAGTGCCTTCATTAACAAATACTCGAACGTCTGCGTAAGCTTATAACTTTAATACTGGGCTCAGGAGCACACAAACTAGAAACGAAAAAGGATGTACGATCGAAAGTTCAATACGATTTCAAAGGCGTCCATCTTTTCCTAAGTGGGTTGGAGAGAAGAAGAAACGAAGGGAAAAAAAAGCTGAAAACCTGGACGCCTTACCTTAACGGGATTAGATTCGCTCTGGATCCCTTCAAGGGATGCCACGACGTTTAAAAAGGATTAGGCGAAGGAAATGGGAAATGTCCTATACGAACCTGAGTTCTAGCATTGCTTATAAGGATCTTTTACTGCTAAGGGGCCAGTGC
>NC_061104.1:23745664-23750664 GCF_015104395.2 Macrobrachium nipponense
TGCGTTTTTAAAACGGACGAATCTCGCTCATTGCTACCTGGAGAGGAGCTAGAGTAGTCAGGTGTTCTTTTCCGCGTTGCTTCTGATGTTGGGAACATCAATGCGGGCCTAGATACTAATCTGATGTGGATAAATGCACAGACATCATGACGATCGTAGATTCTCAAGTTAGATTTTGAGATGGTTGATGCGGGGCAACATTTCTTCAAGATATCAGACGCAGAGTAATTGAAACAGTGAGAGGATTGGAGATGTGTTGCTGAAAGTAATAATTAGCGCTTTTGGATAATGGCTGCAGAGCTGAGTTGAACTTTCAGTATGTTTTTAAAAACAAAGTTAATTATCATTTATAGATTCAGAGTCATTAACGTGTGATGCAAATTATGAATATTACCGCGCTCAGTAATAATTTCAGAAGATGTTCGGTAATCCAAGGAACATTCTCATAATGTAAAAATTGGAATTAAAATTCCTCATTAATCACGAATACGGAGTAAGTGCCGTGCAATGCGAAACAATTTGGCTGGGTTACACTAAATAATGCTTTCTGAAAATGGCTGTACATTACAGAAATTGTAACCAAATGAACTTCCTTCTGGATCGTATATGAAGAAGATATGTAATTAAGACCACTAATGTGTCTCACGGCATTGGAGGGATGACGATAATAAAAGTAAAGCTAAAACTTACTGAAATCATAAAGTAAAACTTTCTGAATATGAATGTTTAAAAAAACTCAATTATTGCAAACACCAAGTAACTAAAAGTATGATGCAAAATATGCTGTTGACAGCATTATGGTGCTAACAAAGTTAACGGACATTTCTTATAAATTTTAGATCACTTTCGTTTCAGAATTAAGCAATATTATAAAAAATGTAAATTATTTTGTAAAAAAAATGTTAAGAATTATTTTTTAAATTTCAGTAATTCTGTTAACAATTTTAAGATGATTTTTAACGCCTTGAAAATAATATTTCAGAATTGAAATATTATAATTTCACTCTTTTAATGTATTTAAGACAAAGTTTAAGTGATTGATAATTCCCTTATAGACCTGCAAAAAAAAAAAAAAAAAATCTGCAAACATTAAGAAATCTGGAAAAGCCTTGAAGTCATAATCGCTTGCAGATGTCAAGAGATTAGGTGACACGTTCCAAATGATTGGCGCTGATTGAGGCCGGATAATTCTTAAAAGAAATTTCAGAAAATTATTTTGGATCAGAAATTTCGAGCCACTCTCTTGCAAATTCACGTCATTCAGTTAAAAAATCACAATGATTTAAAATCTGATGAATTACCTACATGAACCCCATTTTCAAAGACAATACCATAATGCAGACTCGCAAAGATCTATACTCCGAGAACGGTGCGAAACACTTGACAACGTGGCAATCATTCGGTCTACATTGCATCATTGCAAACTAGACTGGATTCTTTCAGAAATGCGAAAGTCATAAGGAGACAGACATAAAATTGCTCGATTTAATGCGACACGTCCCGGAATGATATGGCCTGTCATGTACTGGAATAAACAGAATTACTAAAAAAATTCAGCAAAATTCAACGAAATGCTTTTGATCGTGTCCCTTATATATATATATATATATATATATATATATATATATATATATATATATATATATATATATATATATATATATAAGTTATGTCCCTTTGGATTTTAATGTAACAAGCATATATTCCTGTAACCTAGCCCAGAATTCGAAAGCAGTTCCTCTCGCTTGCAAAGAGAGTATTCTAACTGATGGAACACAGGCATACATACAACAATCATACAATTATATATACTACATACACGCACACACACACACACATATATATATCTTCCTGCCATCTTGTCGTTATAACTTTTTTTTTGTTTTCCATGGAAGGGGAATAAAAATAACACATGGGTCACAACCTCATTCCTACTTCCACCCCTGAATCACGGATGAACCTGAAATGCAGATACAACGGCAAGGCAAAATGCACCACATATTGCAACTATTGCAACTATACAGAGGGTTCATCAGCAACGCTCAAACCCCACTATAACCACCATGCCACTTTACCTACACCTTTCGCGGACAATCTCAAAATACTGTGAACTATCCTGTTATCTACGCCAATTTTTTTTACTACTGTGTACATCCACATTTCTCAGCCTATCACTTTACGGATGACGCATTTGCTACGCAAATATTTCATCTCATTCGCATTCAACATCCATACTTCACTTCAATAAAGAAAGTTCGTTCATTCATATATCCACGTCTTGGCTTTCATAAGAAACTCAGGTTCCATATCTATCTATCTATCTATCTATCTATCTATCTATCTATCTATTATCTATATATCTAATATCTATCTCTATATATATATATATATATATATATATATATATATATATATATATATATATATTTATAAGGATAATCCGATGATGGTATTTTTATTGTATCTAAGGAAATTAAGTGTTCTTGGGTTTTATGCATTGAACTGAATTGAAATGAATCCTTTATTTTAGCTATAAAGTCATATACATTAGATGATATTTCACATATACATACCTTTACAGCAAAGCTTTACAGAGTGTAAGGGAGAAGGGAATATGTAGGGAGAGAGAAAGCTAGAAATCTGAGGTTCGACAGGAAGAAGGGATCACAATAAATGGCAAGCATAGAAGAAAACAATGAATGAGATAAAAAGCCACATATAAAAAGTAATTATATATAATTATCAAATAAATACATACGATACTCAACTTAGGTATTAAATGGTGTCTAAGAGACAATAAGTACATTCGTTGCCGGTGTTCCAAGCAGGGGTCTTCAAATTATTTGAAAATCGAACCACTCTTGCAGTAGGATATGAGAATGGTGAATGGCATCTAATCTTGAAGGTCAAGCCGAAGATCAAGAACACTGAACATTTACCAGGAGAGGAATTGCATATCCAGGAGAAGAACGTACGACGTAGCTGGGCTTCAAGGTACGTTATGCTATTTCATATATCCTTCTAAGCACTGTCCAAATATCCGTCTAGGCACTGTCCATTATTTTCAGCATGAAATGGGCGTGAATTATTTACATGAGAATCAAAACCTCGCTTGACTAGGGTCCCACACCTGTCAATACGGCTGAAAAGACACGAAAAAGAAGCAATTGACCAACTGTGGCACTTAAGCTATAATTAATGTTGAATGAAACAAATTTTTTCACTGCACTGATGGTTGATTTTACAATTCTTACGTTTGTTGTATTGCTCAAAAGCAGACTGGTTGAAGTAGAAAAACCACCACACGAAGTAAACTTTTTGAATAGAAGAAAACCCAAGGAATCAAGAAATAACAAAATTCCAAGGATTCTAAAATGCCTTGCCCTCTAGCGACTAGAGTTATATACTAAATTTTATTTTTAGAAGAAAATTTCTAAATTTCCTTTACACAGAGAATATTAGATAAATAGTAATACCTTTGTGTAATATAATTTCATATATATTGAAAAGCTTTGTAATGTAAACTCACACACAATATATATATATATATATATATATATATATATATATATATATATATATATATATATATATATAACATATGTATATATATATATATATATATATTATATATATATAATATATTATATATATAATATATATATATATATATATATATATAGATATTGTGTGTGTGTATATTACAAAGCTTTTTAATATATATGAAATTATGTTACACAAAGGTATTACTATTTATCTAATATTTTCTGTAAAGCTTTGCTGTAAAGGTATATATATGTGAAATATCATCTAATGTATATGACTTTATAGCTAAAATAAAGGATTCATTTCAATTTAGTTCAATGTATAAAACCCAAGAACACTTTCTTTCCTAACATACAATCAAAATACCACCATCGGATTATCCTTATAAATATTTCTCATAGCTTAATTTACTGTGAAAGTTGTAGTATAATTCAGATTTTTTTTTTACTCGGCACTCCGTGGAGGATCATAGCAGCACAGCCAGAGTGTCGCCAGGCCAGGTAAACATGATACATAATTTTTACTACCCAGACGACGGAGAAGAAGATTAAGTCACAAACGAGTAGTCCCGCTTGGTTTTTGGAGCAGAACGAAAGACTTTGATTTGACTAGAGAAAAGGAGATTGCTACTCCTAGACGAAAAAAAAAAAAAAAAAAAAAAAAGAGGACAAACAAACTCGTATTTAGCGAGCGTCCGTGCGACCAGTCCGGCGTTTTGTTTTTTTTTTTTTTTTATTCCTCGTCGTGGTTCGCTTTGTGGGTTTAACTTATGAGGTAAAGTTATTGTAAATCATTTATAATGCGAAGCAAAGGTGTAGTGGTTGTCGAGCGAGTGTCTACCGTTAGAGAGCTACGGAAATCACAAAGGTTAGGATCTCTATTAAGGTACTCTAGGAAAATTGCACAGACCTCAATAAAAAAGAGAGAGAGAGAGAGAGAGAGAGAGAGAGAGAGAGAGAGAAATGGGGTGCATGTCTTTAATCTCGGGTATATGGAGAATAACAACATTGTAAAAAGGTAAAGATTAGCCACAATTAGCATTAAGCAATAGATATCATGTAACGATTTTGTTGGGAAGAAATGACAAGAGCACGAATGAGCAAATAAAACAATAAATAAAAAGTAAATAAATATAGAGAAAGACGGACGCAGAAGTGAATATACTAATAATTAAGAAACTGTGATAGTAAAAATGATCACAATCACCATCAGTGGAGAAAAACAATTTCCAAAACGAAAACAGCAAAAACAGCACCAACAATAATAACGAAATTAATAAAGAAAAAAAAGCACCATGTACGACAACAACTACACACGTGTCCGTAAACATGCTGTACATGGATGTACACCTTCGCCTTCAAGAACTCTCGCCAAACTATGGAACGGGTCTTTAGACAATCTTGATAAAAAAAATAAATAAAGAAAAAGACGGAGCAAAAGAGCAGGGGATAAGT
>NC_061104.1:23753164-23763164 GCF_015104395.2 Macrobrachium nipponense
CAAGGGGCAAATAATTCACTGACCTTGCTTTATAGGAATAGCACTTAAAAACTTTTGGTGATGAACTTGATTATAAACAAAAATGCACGCACAATGGCCTCTCTTTTTATCCAAAAAATTAGGAAAAACAAAAAGCAACATAATGACATTCTTTTTATCCAAGAATAAAGAAAAACAAAAATGTACACTGCCATCTTTTTATCCAAAAAATGAGGAAAAACCAAAAGCCATACACAATGGCATCTTTTTATCCAAAAAATGAGGAAAAATAAAAAATCACACACAGTGACATTTTTTAAATCCCTAAAATGAAGAAAAACAAAAAGCCACACACAGTGACATTTCTTTTATCCAAAAAATGAGGAAAAACAAAAATGCAAAACACTATGACATTTTTTTTATCGACAATGAGGAAAAACAAAAATGCACACACAGAAATTTTTTCATCGATAATCTTTTTACCAAAAAATGAGGAAAAAGAAAAAGCCACACATGGAAATTTTTTTATCGATTTTTTTATCCAAAAAATTAGGAAAAAGAAAAAGCCACACAGTGACATTTCTTTTATCCAAAAACTGAGGAAAAACAAAAATACACACAATGACATGTTTTTATCGATAATGAGGAAAAAGAAAAATACACACAACCACATTTCTTTTATCTAAAAACTGAGGAAAAACAAAAATGCACACACAATAACACTTTTATATAAAAACTGAGGAAAAACAATATGCACACACGATGACATTTTTCATTAAAAAAATAAGGAAAAACAAAAATGCACGCACAATGACATTTTTTAATCCAAAAAATGAGGAAAAACAAAAATGCATACACAACTCATTGTTGCTGAAAAACAACATATATGCTGTTAATCTCTAAAATACAGGTTGAATACTTTAATAATTCCCATGTTGCCTAAAACCACGAACACACACACAAACGCACAAAAGGAATGTAAACTCATGTATTACGAAAAAGACACTAACAGTAACACTCTTGTTTCCCATAACGACCAGAAAAACCACTCAAGACCCCTCTTGCTACTTACACCATGATCGTGAATAAGGTAAGTAATTTTGAAGAAAAAGCACAATCTTTCTACCTTCAGATATAAAAATGATACAATGACGCACGCAAAAAAAAAGTATATTTCTTGTCACATTAATAAAATAAGAAAAAAGATTACTAGTCCTCTCTCGATATTCACATAGTAAACAACGTGTTATTAGCATTTGTTTACGTAAGAGAAAAGACACACATTGTTAGGCTTCTTCCTAAAGTAATAAAGGAAAAAAGCAGCCACTGGTTTCCTTTTTACCATAATCATTGAGGAACAAAAAACTTCTATTATCTATTAATCCCCTTCCTGCCTTAATTTAATTAAAAAAGAAAAGCAATACTAGTATGCGTTGTGCATAATTAATAAATAAAAAAATGTCAGTAATAGGCTTCCAAAAAAAAGGAAATTAATACAAGTAGACTGTGTTCACTTTAATAAGCCAAAAATCCTCCATTAATCTTTTCTTTAACGTGAAAATTGACGAAAATTATTAACAGAAAATAAAAACCGAGGAGAAAGTCTCACAATAAGTCACATACAGCATTTCAGAAATATTTTGTTCCGCTAACATTTAAACAACGAAAATTAATGAAAGCGAGGGACCCCGGTGACGAGGAACCCTTACGACTCTGGGAGTTAATTAACAAATTTGGCGAAAACGCCGTCGTGGACGCGCGGATCCCTCCCGTTGTAAGATTAGCCTAATGGGAGACTGCGTAGTACACCCCACCGTGTAAAAATCGTATATTTTTTCCTGTCTTCCACTCTTCATTCTGGAGGGAAGTTCTCTGTTATAATTACTTCCCCGCGGTGGCTCGTAAATGTTCTCTCCGAGATATCACGATCTTGTTTGCGGAGGTGTTTCGCTGTTTACTATTGGCGATAAAAGGTTTCATTAAAGAGTAATCTGATCTTCTATTAATTTCTGGAAGTTTGCTTGGAAATTTTTATATTTCCTCTGGTTTTCTTCGTGGTGGGATAGCCGGCTTTAAACACCAACACACATGCATATATATATATATATATATATATATATATATATATATATATATATATATATATATATATATATATATATATATATATATATATATATATATATATATATATATATATATATATATATATATATATATATATATATATATATATATATATATATATATATATATATATATATATATATATATATATATATATATATATATATATAGTATGCCTGTGTCTGTGTGTGCTTGTCTGCCAGCCTTTGTCCGTGCACGTGACATTCAAAAGACCCATAAAATCACAATCGGCATCACAACATAAAATACTTCAATCCAGATCACAAAACTTTTGTTACCTTACAAAAAAATCTGACGCCTTTATACTTATAAAATATTATTTTGAGTACAGTACAGTAACACTTCCACAGACATTTAAACAATGTAAATGCATACACATTTACATACATAACATGCGTTTTTTACGTGTCACCACCATAAACCTATATAGCCCAAAGGAACGTCGAGTTCCAAACTGCTATAAGCCCTACCTATACAAATCCACCTGGCTTTTAAATTTAGCGGCCGATGGGAGAGGCATCCTATTGCCCCTTTCTAGTCCAGGCCTGACGATACCAGGAAGAATAAATAGGTAGAGATGAGAAGGAGACTTGAAGGCTAAGAAAACTGGAAACGCTTATGGGATGCCCTGCACTTAACGTCTAGTTTGGCATTTGGGAAGTATTCGTTTCCGTGGGCAATGTTTGGTGGGGTGAAATAAATGTTAACCATTGCTTAGAGCTTATCGAGAGAGAGAGAGAGAGAGAGAGAGAGAGAGAGAATTATTCTTATAATTCAAAAATAATTTTGACGTAATGTTTATCGTACGAACCGATTTATGGAAAGCAGAAACACGTGTGTGTGTTTGAAAGAGAGAGAGAGAGAGAGAGAGAGAGAGAGAGAGAGAGAGAGAGAGAGAGAGAAGCACTTTCCTTTTGAGGGTTAGCTACGTTGTTCACTGACAATCGACACACACCATTATATATATATATATATATATATATATATATATATATATATATATATATATATATATATATATATATATATATATATAATATATATATATATATATATATATAAAGAGAGAGAGAGAGAGAGAGAGAGAGAGCAGGGTATGAGCACGGTACCCCCTACATAGGCATCACCTGCTTGACCCTGAGTCGAGTTCGTTCTTGTAACCCAGCATCCTTTGCCTCACCTCCACTAACCCCTTCCCAATATATATATGTATCCCCCTAGTAAACCCAATGGCGATTCCTTCTTAAGAGAATTTGCTCTCTCTCTCTCTCTCTCTCTCTCTCTCTCTCTCTCTCTCTCTCTCTCTCTCTCTCTCTCTCTCTCTGAAATGAATCGCATTCATAAATGTAACAATGAAAGTGATTCGATGATTACGCTGTTAACACTTTCTTTTTTTTTTGGGAGGCGTGTTGCATATTAAATCATGCACTGTGAGTGAGGCCCTGAGGGTAAGAACGATGGCATAATGGACGTCTGCCTCTTCTCCCTAATGTTTTTGGGATGTTATAACGACTCATTCAAACTAGTATATTTAGAGTTGATCTTAAGTAAGGCTGGATTTCCTTTATATATATATATATATATATATATATATATATATATATATTATATATATATATATATATCTATATTATATATATATATATATATATATATATAATATATATATATATAATATATATTACGTATATGACCGGTGGAAATGTTCTGTTACTACGGACAGAATTCGATCTAATAAAAGGAGCCCATAAAAACGCCAAAATTTAGAAAGTAAGTCCTATATTTCAGAGACTGCTGTCTCTCTCTTCAGGTAGGTAAGCAAGAGAGAGACAGCAGTCTCTGAAATATGGTACTTACTTTCTATATTTTGGCGTGTTTATGGGCTCCTTTTATTATATATATATATATATATATATATATATATATATTATATATATATAAATATAATATATATAATATATATACACATATATATATATATATATAATATATTATATATATATATATATTAAAGTATGTATGTATGTATGAGGGTATGCTGTGCGTATTTTCTTTGATGTCCAATCAGGCTAACCTCGAATATACATTTACTTATGTAGTATTTTTATATAAATTAGTATTCTCATAAAGGAAATCTAATGAAAGAATGGCTGCATCCACGAATCGGGGTTGCATGGTACACTGTTCTCATTATGAGCAATTGTATTTATTCCGACTTAAGAAAATATGTCAAAGTGACATCCACGATGTCAGTGAGCGATAAATACAGGAGAAAAGGTACAGAACCAGTTCTGTAACTGTGTACTCTACGTATGGCACGTGCCCAGTTTCTCGACAACCTAGTTAGTGAGTGGTTAGACATGGAGTGCACGGCTGCGCATACAACACCATTTCGGTAACTTGGCCCACTGCACATTCTCGCAGGACAGGCGTGGTTGAATATGAAAAAATTGAGTTATGAACAAAAGGAGAAATTCTGGGCTCAAGAACTCAATACCTTGAGAGCATCACGAAGTAATTTTTGAATTATTATAAAAAAAAATTGGGACTAAACTCAAATGGTAGAGGCCCTTGAATTCCTTGAGAAAAAACTCATTTAGTTGTCGAAACATTTTTTGTTCTCAACTGGCAGAGAATCTTCAGTATTTTGAGACAAACATGAAAAATTTAATTGCTCACGAAAAATCGAGGTGCTAAACTCAACAGACTGAGGCCCTTGGATGCATTGAGAAAAAACATGAAATAACTGAACTGGTATGAAATCTTAAGAACTGGATGAACTATATTAACGGAGAGCCTTAAAATTCACAAGTGTATCATGAAAAAATCTAAATGGTCAAGAAAAATGGTTAAAATAATATTAGTCTTGGGCTTACAGTTTAATCAATAACCAATGCATACACCTGAATGCCAAAGATTCAGGGGTGGCCAGACTTTTGGACTCCCAGATCTACTCTAAAGACTGGAACGCCTTTCCGATCTACCATACTACATTATCACATATTATTACGCGGGAAAAAAATTTCAAATAGCACCATAGTACGATAAAACGTGAGTGTAACTGCCTCACTTTTATATATATATATATATAATCTATATATATATATATATATATATATATATATATATATATATATACACACACACACACACACACACACACACATATATATATATATATATATATATATATATATATATATATATATATATATGTGTGTGTGTGTGTGTGTGTGTGTGTGTGTGTGTGTGTGTAGAATCTACTGGTCCTTTTTTGTTTTTAGACCAATTATCATATGCAACTGTAATCACCACAATGTCCTCTTAACTTCTTGAATTCTTTGCTCTTTTTTTTTTGGATACGCATGTCACTTCAAGCTTTGTAGTGACAAGCGTATCTAAAAATGAGCAAAGAATTCAAGAAGTTAAGAGGGCACTGTGGCTATTAAAGTTGCATATAGTATATATAAAATATATTATATATATATATATATATATATATATATATAGATATTATATATATATATATATATATATATATATATATATATTATATATAATTATATATATATATATATATGTATATATATATATATATATATATATATATATATATATATATATATATATATATATATATGCTTATGCTTTTGTCTGTTTATATAAGATTGTGTGGGGGAACGGCGATCGACCAAACGAGTGGTCGCGATCGACTGTCTGGCCACCTCGGCATAGATAGTAATGTGAGGAACGAAAGACCAGAGTTTAAACCCAAGAGACGAAGGAAGGAAAACATCCTAAAGGATCTACTTACACAGGACGTTGAGGATTTGCATGACTGGTTTGACTGGAGGGTCATGTGCAAGCCGCAAGGTGTCACAGACTGAACCGACAGACAACAGGGCGACTGAGCAAGTGAACTTTCAAGTACTGATTCATATTGCAAACGATTATTTTTTTCTTGCAAAAGATTCCAACTAGATGTTGCACACTTGAAGGACACGACAGGGTGTAAATGAGACTAAAGTTTCAAGAGCACTGTAGCTTCTCTGTGACTTACAAGTAACTTTGGGTTGTTGTTGCACAAGTTGAATACATCTGACTGAAATACAGGGCATTTTGAGAAAGAATCTTGCAAAATATCAATTTAAGTATAAGGAATCGAGCAGTTACAGTTGTATCAATACGATAACAAACAGAGGAGTTTAAGCCTGTAAGCTTCTTATCTCTTGAGTGGGTCTTGTCATGACCAAATATAAAAATGGTCATAGAATGCCTTAAATACACGAAGCATAAATACACACAATTCCTCATTTTATGAGAGCAAATGATAACGCGACTGTTGATACTTCAAATGGAAGATGTATTTATATTCGTAAACCGGAATCCATGGATTTGTTTATTCAGAAAGGACTACATTATTCCCAGGAAATTTCAATAAACTCATTCTTATTTTGAGCCATCATATATCTGACCCCGAGGATTTGATACAAGAAGAACTTCCAGTTCTTGTACACCTGGGTGGGAAGAGGCCAGAGAAAACTGATGGAAAGAAAAGGACTTGGGCAGTGCAGTTGGGGGACAAAGGGACACTACAAAGAAATGTTTAGTACATAGAAATTTTAGTAAAACACATAAGCTTGATTGTCAAATAATCTTGATTTGAATACTCTGGTGATAACGCACAATAGAAGGAGTATAGACACGCTTATGTAGTATATATGATTTTATACATATGTATCAGTACGAATTATACATTACAGTATTTTCTGCGCGGCAACGCTTGTTTGTTTTTAATCCTCGTGTCTAAACTTGTATACTGACGACTCACGTCTACATCATCACCATCATCGTTAACCGTGAGTGTGTTCTCCTGACCCGAACATTACTCCCTCAGCGTCATCACTATCTTCCTCACCATCCAACCGCGGGTTATGTTCAACACCTCACGCATGCGCACTCAGAACCACTTTTGTAGGAGAAACACAAAGTGACTTAAGCACTGATGGATCTCACCTTCTTGTTCCCCTTCTCCCGCCCCCTCCCTCTTACTTATACCCTTTAACACCTTCCGTCCCCCTTTTCCTCGGAAAAAATAGCCATTTTGCCCCCTATTATATTCAGGACTTAGCGCCATGTAAACCAATCGGCTCCCATGTTCCCCATTGTGACGAGTTCAAGACCCCGTTCACCCTAGATGAACCTGACAAGGAATCACCAGAGATCGATCAGAGGTTAAGGATTTTTTTCCCGCGGTGTTTTTTCAGGTTTATTTTCTCCCACGACTTTTTATTTATTTATCTATTTACTTGTCTTGACAAGTGCATAGTTTACTAGGCTATTTCTGTAAAGATAACGCGGATGCATGGGTATTTTGACTAAGGCGATTCGGCCACACTTAGAGCAGGTATATAATGTTGTCAGAAACTATATATAATTCGTAAGGCTTTTTTGTAAGTACAAAGGTCATCGTATTAATAACAAATGCTGCAGATCTTATGTTCTACCATTACTCGAGTATTTTTCTCCAGTCTGGATGTCGACAGTTCACCGGAATATACACTGTATGGAGATTTCTCGAAAATGGGTTTCCTTTCTGAATTAGGACCTCTTTCGGAAATCATATTGTTTAGCCATCTGCCATCAACCTCTTTTTCAACAGGGAATCCACTGTGTCACCCCGAGTAAATGCCCCTTCATGTTTACTTATGGACTACTTTCCTTGTGTTGACAGAAGAGCGTCAGTATCCGCAAGTTAATTTGATGACGCGATACGTCATCCTCTGACACCGACCAAGAAACCTAAGGATTCAATTATCTCTCGCCAGATATCGTTTTACTAAACAATCTCTTTGGAGTTTCTGTCGATTCTCTCAGGCCAAATTAGTCTCTATCGAGGCTTCTTATACTATATACGACTTTCTTTACAGCATTCTACGTCTAAATATATGTTTTAATATTTTAACACTTATGTGAGTAACTGCTTTTGGGTGGAGAAGGCAGGTCTGATAGCTTATCAAGTTCAGCAAATTCATGCAGTGATATGTTGTCGAATGCTACAGATACTGCAAATGAATGTGCAGTGAGCATTGTGAACGTACAGGAGTACGTACGTTGTGATATCCCAAGAATGGCTAGCAGCACTAAAATGGAACGTCGTCTGGAACGTCTTGCAAACGGAAACCAAAATCGCTAAGAACGAAAAAAATAATAAAATTAAAATACGTAAATCAAAACGTATTGGGAAACAATTATACTACTTGATTATGATATTTTAAACTCATACCCGGTACCCATCTGGATAAAAGAAAGACTATAATGATTTTGCAATGAAAAAAAAATAATAAAAAAAAACAACAACAACGTTACAAACCTCAGCAATCTAGTGCAACGGCGACGTATCTTGATGACCACGAAAAAAATTTATTCAAAGAACTGAAATATCCACACTTATATTTATAAATATGCCTTGTTTCTATTTTTTTTTTTTTATAATTGTAAGTTTCTTGGTCTACTTTCCAACTTTTTTTTTTGTGAAGTCAATAAATATTCTTAAATTTCTTTATATTTAATACTTTTCTCTTTTTTCGTGTTTTTCTGAGAACCTAAATAAAAAAAAATTTATTAATCGATTTTCACAATTGCCTTCTTTTCTAATATTTTGAAGAACTTGAATAATGATTCAATGACCCTTCATCTCAGAGAACTTGGATAAATATTCTGTTACTGTATTTGTCTTTCATTATTCCTCTTCTCCCCATTTCTGTGCCTCTTAGTGTTTTATTTTTTTATTTTTGGTTGGGGTGAGGGGGGAGGGGTGTGGGTTCGAATGAGGGGAGGGTTGGTTTAATTATTCATCTCCATACTCATCAAGAAGAAGCTGTATGACTTTGCATGCAATCCGCCTCTTCCCCATATAAGCGTCGGCAAAAGTTGTACTTGGCCTGTCTGAATTTTAAAACAGAATTCAATCTTGTTAATTACCGAGCTAGACAGTCTAGGGCTCTCTCTCTCTCTCTCTCTCTCTCTCTCTCTCTCTCTCTCTCTCTCGGAAGGGTACCTTGCTCCTCATTACCGTTACCTAGGAGATGGCCTCACTATTTATGTAACTGGATCTATCTATCTATCGATCTATCTGTCTCTACTGGTTTATCACTTTTTTCCTATTTTTCTTTCATTGTTTGTTCTTCATTCGTGACGCTGAACTGTTACTAGCTCTTCTCTGCCTTCCATAGATACGTTTGTTTTTATATTTGCTTTTTTTAGTATCCGCTGATTTTGTTTTTCTGCTGTTCATATGTTCTGTTATTTCTGCCTGAGTTTTAATGCTTCACATGATAGCTATTGTGCCAATACTATCAGCATGATACTTTTGTCAGGAGAGTTTTTTCTCATCTTGATTATCTTACTTCTGAGCCCATCTCTGAGGTAAAGTCTTCATTCTAACCTTTCTCAGTGGAAAAGGAAATACGAGACGTGCGTAGCAACATAGCAACACAAAATAAAGGCGAATTTCACTGTCCAAATTCCACCCGATAGGATACGCGATGAAGATCTCGAATAGTGAACAATCTCTTGACTCTGTCCATTTTCAAGAAACTGTTACTCTTACAAGATGGAGAAAAGAGAAAAGATGGCTCCAACAGGACCTCCGATCCAACTTTTTTCTTTTCTCCATCCTGCAAAAGTAATCGTTTCTTGAAAATTGGCGAGTCAAGAGATTGTTCGTTATTCGAGATCTTCTTCACGTAGGTGGAATTTTGAAAGTGAAATTTCCCTCTTTTATGCTGCTATGTTGCTACGCACGTCTCGTATTTCCCTTTCCACCCATCGTACCTGTGTACAGCACATGTGCATGAACCGAACGCTGATG
>NC_061104.1:23773164-23778164 GCF_015104395.2 Macrobrachium nipponense
CATCGCAAGAATCTCCGTAAAAACAATGGGCAATAAACATAAGGGTTATATCGTCAAACGACGCGATCAACAACAAAGGATCCATTTAGTAATCAACAATGCAGTTAACAGCAAATATTAATCAAAGACACAAAACAATACGAGAAACCACAAGACATTAGAGAGAGACAACACTGTACAAGCACTGACTGACGTAAGAACTAGACCACCTGCCTGAAGGCGGCCATTATGACCAACAGGTATCCAGCAGGTATTTTTCCCGCAGGGAATCCCGTAGCTCATACTTTTAATAAGACTTCCTTAGCGGGAACAATGCCTCGGCAATCACAGAAGCGCATGCAAGCGCACGAGTACTATGGAGTTGCCACATATGGATCGCCGGGTCTCATTCCCTGTCGGAGACCGCGGCGCGAAAAACCGCGCATGCGCCGGTTTTACCGGCCAGAGCCGGACGATCAAAGGGTCGGTCGGGATGCCAATAAAATGTAACTGGTGGGAAATAGGCGGATTTTTTCGATGACAACAGCGTGAACAAATTGAGTTTTAAAGTGGGTACAAACTCCGAGCAAATTTTGTTGTCTACTCGCACTGGATTTGGCATCAGAAAACTTAATTTTCATATTGCAACTTGGAATAACAGGGTCAATGGTAATGATGCTTCATTTCTTATGCCCTTAAATTGGAACGTTCGGGATTAATTTTATAACACACACACAGGTTCGCGCCTGGGAGCCGACGAAATTATTATCAACTAAAAATTCCCTTTCAGTTAACATATATGAAAATATAAAAATTTTGAGGTAGAGCGAATTAGATATTAAAGTACATTTGTAGCTTAATGCATATATATGAATCAAGGTGATGTGATCAGACTCATATATATATATATATATATTATATATATTATTATATTATTATATATATATATATATATTTATATTATATTATATTATATATGTATATATGTGTATATATATATAGTATATATATATATATATATATATATAATATATATATATATATATATATATATATATACGCACACACACACACACACACATATATATATATATATATATATATAATATATATATATATATATATGAGTCTGATATGTGTGTGTGTGTGTGTGTGTGTGTGTGTGTAAAAACACCAAACTGTTTTCCCTAACAAGTGGTTGCGCTAAGATATATTGTCCCGTTCATTTCTAACTAATGAATCGTGGATGAAACCCGTTCGTAGAGAACATCTACAATTTGAGCCGCTTCATAAACCTGCACAGAAGGCTAATAAGCGTGTATTTGAACCTTTAACACATACTATCTTCACCTAGATAATATAGCCTTAGTAGGTGTTTAGGTGTTTCTCTCCTTCTCCTCACAAACTTTTGACCAAACTATCATTCTCCATTCCTCCCCAAAACCCTTTTGATCTATTCATTCACCTAAACTATAGTTTTTACCATTTTCCACCCTTGCTCTTCTTACGCCACAATGCTGCGCAAAATTTCACCTCAACAGCTTTTTTCATATTAGCGTCCAACAACCAGACTCCATTTCCATACAGGAGAGTTGGCTCACCGTTTCACCATTTGCTTTCATAGACAGTCTCTTTCCATCTTCTTGCACAAAAACACACACACGCAAGCACACACACACACACACACACACACACACACACACATATATATATATATATATATATATATATATATATATATATATATATATATATATGTGATATATATATAATTTATGTGTGTGTGTGTGTGTGTGTGTGTGTGTAAATAAAATAATTATTAGAAACTTGACAAAAATCATAAAATTAAAAATAATAGTTATCTATGAGTCAACTTAGCAGGAAACCAGACATTTCTCAATACATTATTGCATCCTCAAGGAATTCTAAAGTAGATATAAATAAAATTAATTTTTAAAACTTTAAAAAATTATACAATTAAAAATAATAGTTATCTAGAACTCAACTTAGCAGGAAACCAGACTTTTCGTAATACATTATTCCATCCTCAAGGAATTCTACAATAGCCATAAATAAAATAATTTTCAAATAAAATAATTTTTTACTTGTTTATATTACAATTATTTCTGCAGGTTCCTTGAAACCCAAATGTCAGTCGTTTGGATTCTTCAAAGGTAGTCTTAACTGCTAAATCGAAAAAAGACGGGCAAATTAGACAGGATAGAAAAGCAATTTCGGATTCAAGGTAAGTTACATTATCTCCAGGCTAAAACAAAGGAATCTTTATTTTTACATACTGATGGAGGGGCCAGCGGTGAGAGATGCTGTTCCCGGAATGTAGGATAAAAAATCTCTACGTGGAGTTTATTACCTGAAGGCTGTCGGTGTTACAGAGAGAAACACCAGAAAAAAAACATGAATAAACATCCCGCTTTCTGTGGAAGGGTTATTAACGTTATTATTACCTGCGATTCTTTCCAGTTCCCGAATAAAATTTCAGAGGAGGATGGTCGCCCGAAGGCCCTACTACCCAGGGATGGTCAAAGGGTCTTATGCCACGACGTCATCTGGCACTCCTTGCCGATCACTCAACAAGGCATTAATAATAGATATAATAAGAGAACTGAGCATTGAGTATCTCACTGGGAACACGTAAACCAGGTCACTTTACGGCCTGACGAAATCAAGAGACTTGATCACACTTCGGCCGCATCGGCTTTATCAAGCTCGATTGGTCACTTCATGTTCTTCCTTTCTCTCGTAAGAGTGAGGAATCAGGGTGGGTAGGGGGCTGAGGGGGGTAGGATCTTAATTTGGGGGAAAGGGGGAGGAGGGAAGTCGTAGCAAAATAATTGGGAATGTTGGTATCGATGCGTTTATCGACGCCTGAACAACGGTGTGGATAGGAATCGCTTCCAATTAACTAACTACATTCTGGATCCCACAGGATTGGAAAGATGCCCTGATTTGGGTTTTGCTTTGGGGGAATTTTGGTGCGATTTCAATCTGCCTCCTCTCTCTTCCTCGACATCTTTATCTCTTTTTTTCTTGGGGGGTATGGAATTTATGGAATTCGCCTCACCAATTCTTTTTTTTTTTTTTTATTTTTTTTGGTCACAATCTCTCTTGAGGAAATATGGCATAATCAAGAAAATTGTGCCAATAAGTGGATCTTCCACAATTTCTTCGTCATTTTTCACTTGGGGAAAATGGTATAATCAGGAAAATACTGCCAATCAGTCGATCTTCCTCAATTTGGACGTTAACCTTTTTTTTAAGGTAATCAGAAACTTCTCAACTTCTCCATCGTCCCTCACCTGTTCTGTGGTCATGAGAATCATGAGAAATTTCCCGCCTCTCACTATTCTCCCTGGAGAGAAAAAAGTACGTCTTTTCGTCATCTTAGGGGGATAGGACGTGTGCTAATTCGCCCTTTCTAATCTTCCCTCTTCATTTCTTTCTCTTACGATTTCTGGAATTCACTTCTAGAACCTTCCCATTCGTCGTAACTTCCTCATCTTTGGCGGAATTAGTGGGAACTACATCTCGTTATTTCTTCTTTCTTCTCTTTCTTCCGTTTCCATTTTTTTTTCATTTGGAATCAGAGAAAGACTGTCATCATGATTGTCACTGAATTAAAAGGTGTGTCTATCCATGCTTCGTGTCTTTCTGTTTGTCTTTCAGTAAGTCGTTCCTGCTATATAGAGCCACACAGAAAATGCCGTTTTCGGGGACAATTACTTTACCGATTATTACTGTGTAAACTAGACTTTTTCTTACGTTGTTTGTGTAAATGTTTTTTGTGTTTTTTTATTTGCGTTTACGGTAAATTCTCACAGCGGATCGTATCCAGGCAAATTGCGATAGCGGGCTAGAGAATAGGCGTGCTGAAATGTTTATATCTCTAGCTTTTTTCTCATTCATGAGTATAGCAGTCATTGATTTTATTGTTTAGTTAGTTAGTAAAATTTAAACAAGATAGTGATGCTATTATGCTCTGCAACAACAATGAGAGGCGACATAGACCCGCCGATGACCTCAGCTTTGGAAATAATCTTCAACTCAAAATAAAAATAAAAAATAAAAAAAGGAGAGAGAGAGATTAGTCGACGCAATATCTGAGTGGGCCAAGAACCTACCATTCGCTTAAGTGTCTCAGGAAATTCACCCCTTTAAATGACCCCATTGCTGTAAAAGCTTCCCAGGTGCCCGACATCGCTCCCATATGAGTTCTAAGCTAAAATGCAGACGACCCACTATCTCTGTCTTAAGAGCTTTTGCAAATTAACGGAGCCCCTTCCCTTGATGGATGAAAGGGCCGGATGGAGGTGTCCCCATTTTACCGAGGAAAAAGATTAGCAAAAATAAGTGTGATCTCTCTCTCTCTCTCTCTCTCTCTCTCTCTCTGGTGTCACAACCTCCACCTGGAGACATATTTGAAGCCGTCACGAGATAAGACGGAAAGGTAAAGACCCCTAGACTGACAGATAACGGCTACCGTGGACTTCCAGCCACTGACAGAAAGGGGTATTTAATGTTGGAGGTTCTTCTAGGCGTGGCGTCTGCCATCGCCGTGTCTAAGTCTCCTTATATGTCACTGATCTTCGCTTTAAAAATCTTCCCCTGTTTACCTAATACGGTTAAAGGAGTGTACCAACCTCACGACATTCATGGCATGGGCACAACCTAATGGGAAGGATTTAATTGCTGAGAGACTTCCATAAAACTTCACAACACTCATAGCATGGACGGACTCTCATTAGAGAAATCTAATTATTAGTGTTCTCCGAGGGTCAGGAGACTCTGGTACGTTGTTAAGTCTGCTTATGAGCATGTTCAATGTCGGTTTTATTTTCTGCAACTTTGTTGGGCCTTAATTTTACATGATGCTCAGCTGTTACTTTGCTTTTAGCATCAATGATTCATCGGTATTTTTTCCTTTTGATTTTAATTGGTTTAATGACGCCCGTTCCCGCCATAATATACGCATATTAATTAATATTCAAACAAATTACTCCAAC
>NC_061104.1:23783164-23793164 GCF_015104395.2 Macrobrachium nipponense
AAAGAAATGAGAACATAGATTACATGGTAGACTTGCGTTAATTTTCCAATGTCGAAACGTCGGTTACTTTTTCTTTTATTATTATAATTACGAAAGAAAACGCTACTGCAATAATATAATAGATATCAAGGAAACCTAACTTGTAACAATAATATTATTAATGGGAATAATAACTGGGAAAGCAATTTCAAATGAAAAACGTTTCTTGGAAACTTACTATTGACTTCAGGAAGATGGTATAAGTAAAAGTAACGACGGCTGATAAAAGGTCCGAGAAACACAGAAAGTGAATAGTAGCAATAATTATATATAATGGGTCATTCTTGATTCAATAATCAAAGGACAAATGTGGAGACAGCTGATATTTTGTTTTACTCTCAGCCTTCTCCTCTAATTTTTTTTTTTCATTTAAAAAAACGAGATATAAAGGAGTGCTCACAGAATTATCAAAGAGCAATGAAAGCATACATGTGAAAAAAAGCATACTGCTGTAGTAATTTTTCTCTCTCTCTCTCTCTCTCTCTCTCTCTCTCTCTCTCTCTCTCTCCCTCTTTGCTTTTGAATAAAATGATAAGAATAATGGAAAACATTTAAACATGAAAATTCTGAATTTCTCCACTTCCCTCATTAATACCAAATTTCTCTCTCTCTCTCTCTCTCTCTCTCTCTCTCTCTCTCTCTCTCTCTCTCTCTGTGCTTTTGAATAAAATGGTAAGGATGAAAAGCACTTGAACAGGAAAATACTGTATTTCTTCATTTTACTCATTAATACCTCTCTCTCTCTCTCTCTCTCTCTCTCTCTCTCTCTCTCTCTCTCTCTCTCTCCTGACAAAATAGTATAAATCATAACCAACAAATGAATGTGAGTATTCTGAATTTTACTACTTTACTCACACCACACCAATTCTCTCTCTCTCTCTCTCTCTCTCTCTCTCTCTCTCTCTCTCTCTCTCTCTCTCTCTCTCTCTCTCTCGTCCGAACGTTTATAATCATATTACCACACTTGTCGTGGAGGGATGATTATGACATCCGGGAAGCAAAAAAAAAAAAAAACCCTTAGCTTCATTCCTTCTTTTTTATCTTTGAAAATATGAATCTGATGTTTAAAGCAAAGGAGTTTGTTTTTCAATTAAAATGTTCAGGAAAACAATCTTAGCACAATCACTTTCAACAAAGATTTTGTTTGACGAGAAGATATTTCGAAATATTCCTTGATTTTCTTTTATTCTGTCATTTTTGTTTTCAATGGAAGACTATCACCTTAAAAAATCTACTTAATTTTTCTTTTTTGCTTGAAGACGAAAAATTTAATAATATGGTTACTCGCTGTATATGTTTATCTTGACAAACCTGCAAAGCAAATTAACATCAAGAGAAGTATATTTAATGATATAATTTTTCAGCCAATGACAACAAACGATACATGTTAAGCCATGCTAAAAATTGTCTTTGTTCTACAAGAAAAGTGTAAAACCAAACCGGTTAATTTTCGTGGTCCTTCCTGTTCTGCCTTTTAAAAAAGAAAACCCAACACCTTCCCCCATAAGAATTTACGCCTATTTAAGATCCCCAGATAAAAAGGTCGACGGACATAAGCCTAATAAACGGTGAAGCGTGAGACGTTGACTGACTAATATTTCACGCTTTGCCGACGTCAGCTGTTTTTGGGGTACGTTGACACCTCTTCTCGGGTTGTAACCCGGGCACTTCCTTCCTCTTTTTCTTGCACCCCTTGTACCCTCTAAGGCATCGTTCGTTCGTTTGTCAAAAATGAATTATGTTATATAGCGAACATCAGCTGCTATCGCGGTAAGTTAACTTTTTTTTTTTGGGGGGGCGGGGCTCGCACATTTGGAAGTTCTTTATATTTATTGCTACCAGTCCTTGTATTACTACTACTGCCACCAATAATAATAATAATAATAATAATAATAATAATAATCAATAATAATAATAATATTAATGATTTTAAAAAATCCACACTGTGTAAATGTATTTATACTTACATCATTCTTGATTTTTTTTTCACCACTTTTAGTGACTCATAACTAACAGATTTTCATAAATATTATTAATATTATTAAAAATAACAATAATAATAATAATAATATACTTTGTTTAAGCTCATAGCTGCATTGTACAAATACAGAATACAGGTACAACAGAGACAGTACAAACTACGATTAGAAGGGAATATTGGACAGGCAGATTTATTATAAAATATTAATGATAATAAAATCTAGTTATGCATATATTGGTGGCGATGGATTTAGCCGTCATTCATGAATACAATTTGCAGCAAATCAGATTCTACAGAAACTATAGACAGCCAATGATGGCAGCCAGTGCAAGAGAAACTGAAGA
This sequence comes from Macrobrachium nipponense, assembly GCF_015104395.2. Taxonomy (NCBI): domain Eukaryota; kingdom Metazoa; phylum Arthropoda; class Malacostraca; order Decapoda; family Palaemonidae; genus Macrobrachium; species Macrobrachium nipponense. The sequence goes on from NC_061104.1 coordinate 23,785,529, forward strand.
AAATTACGCCAATAATACCAATAATAATAACAATAAACAAAAGCGATAACAGTATAGTAATATGTAAATATAAAGGTGAGAGAGAGAGAGAGAGAGAGATAAGAGAGAGACTGACGATGATTGAGAGAGAGAGAGAGAGAGAGAGAAAGTAAACTCAACATATCCGAAACTTATACATTAGTGTAAGATTCAAGCTCAGGTAAATAATAATTGTGTTAATCGCCTGAACATAATACTTACAAAATTAGATAACGAATAAATTCAAATTGGCCCCCGTCCCCTTTTTATTATTATTATTATTATTATTATTATTATTATTATTATTATTATTATTATTATTATTTTTGTATAAGGTCATGATACCTATTTGCAAGCACGTGTTCTTGGTCGTATGAGCTGTTAAAAAAAACGTAATCATTTAGATATGTAAAGCAGGTTGAAATATATGAAGAAATGCAAGCAAATAAATTCATGTAAAAAAAAAAAAAAAAATTGGAAAGAGTCCGATAACATTCAGGCAAAAGTTTACATCGTTGAGAAACAGCATTGCAACCCCTCTCAAGGACCCACAAACATCTGGGGAAACGATGCCCACTCATTAACTTAAGATATAATAGCAATAAATGCGATAACGGATATTCAATGCTGAGATAAAGGTTGTACGCGGAATGAAATATCTATTGTAATAGCCTCTATGATGACAAGAAACCACGAAAGAATATGGACGCTGTTACTGAGAAATTGATAGAACCCACCAACTTCAGAGTCAACATTGCTAAAGGCGATATTATTATTATTATTATTATTATTTCAGTAGATGAAACCTATTCACATGGAACAAGCACAAAGGGGTACTGAACTGAAATTCAAGCTTCCAAAGAACATTGGTTTCAACCTCCCGCCGCTGACCCCACTCTGCAGCAGAAACTGATCATGATACAGAGTCAATGATTTTCCATCGGCCTGGGGGAGACGCTAACCCGCAACATATGAGTGGCATTCCACCACATTAACCACTATACCAGCAGACTAGCAATAGCGATGTTCTATTGATTTGGAACTGTTTATAAAATATTGAGAATATTATTTTTCGACGACGGGGCTTATCTTAATAAGCCGCTACTGATGGAAGAACAAAGGGACTAATAAAAAGAATAGTCTAATAGAAGTGAATTTAAAATGTTAATAAATAACTAATCATAAGGGAGATTACTAATTATTAATAATAATCGGGAAAAGGCAACTTGAAACAACACAAAAATAACCTTCGTTAAATAATATAAAGTAGATTATCCTAACCGGATACCTGTGTAAAATTTATAAGAAAACAAATTATATAAAATTTACAGATAAAATTAAACTAGAAGAGCATATTTTATTATCTTAAATAGATCAGCAAAGAGGATACTACTGATTGTATTACAGAAAATAGTTGCAAATAACATAACACAAAACAGACAGCACGTACAATAACCAATACGAAATGAATATCGTTGATTTTCAAATAAAAATAATATTGTACATAAAAATTAATAAAAAAAAATAAGAATAAAGAATAAATGATGAGATTATACGAACATGGAACAATACGTTGAGTTGAAGTTGAAAGCTCTAATAACAGATAGAAGTAAAACGTATATTTCAGTATATATAATAAACGTTTTTACACTCGGGGAGAGAGAGAGAGAGAGTGAGAGAGAGAGAGAGAGAGAGAGAGAGAGAGAGAGAGAGAGAGAGAGAGAGAGAACGTTGTATTAACAACTGACGCATTAATAATGGTATTGGTAATAGAGGTGAAATTCAAAAGAAATTAAAGAGATAGACCGAAAGTATTTAGGTTAGAGAGAGAGAGAGAGAGAGAGAGAGAGAGAGAGAGAGAGAGAGAGAGAGAGAGCACTGGCCAAGAGGTCCGAAATAATGAGCTTAAAAGTCAGGTAATCTGTTTTCAGTTACGCCTCGAAGATGCGTCTCTTGTCAGATTTTGTGGCAATTAAAACAAATTTGTGTGTTTTCTTCGGCTGGCATTATTTTCTCTCTTTAATTCGCTCTCGGTCGATGTGCTTAAGCATGCGTCTTCATTTTCCTCTTCGTTTTTAAATAGTTTTAAAACTGCAGAGATACAGATTAGCTCCAAGGGTCCAGAAGGTGTTACGGTGTTCTTTAGGTGAGTTTTTGGGATGAGACAACAAGGCTCATGCCATATACATATATACGTACGTATATATGTATATATGTTCTGATTTCGTCCCCGTCCACCTGGACGGTGGTTCGATCCCATGGGGGGACGCATGTTATCAACTTAAAAATTCCCCTTCGGTACATAATATATGAAAATATATCATTTGGGAGGTAAAGTGAATTTAGATATTAAAGGACATTTGTAGCTTGAATGAAATTGTATATATATATATATATATATATATATATATATATATATATATATATATATATATATATATACAAGTTTTCTGTAAGTCCATGTTAACATATTCACCTAAATTCACATATATTAAACACATTGGTACCCAAAACCGCAATGCACTGATATTCATGCGTATGAAGAGACAAAATAGAGTGCCAGCTTATCAATTAATGTTACATAAATATTTTCATCCTGTTTAGAAGATACTATTCTTCATTTGTACCTGTATTTATGTTGCAATTTCTCTACACATCAAGCTAATGAGGCGCCGGAGAGAATTCCTAAATGCTCGTTCAAAATCTTTTGCTTCGTAAGTTAGCAAGAATTTCTAAATACACCCAAGCACCAAAATCCTCTGCTCATGATAAATCATTGTCAACTGAAATTTCAACATTAAATCTCTCTCTCTCTCTCTCTCTCTGCTCTCTCTTCTCTCTTCTCTCAAAACATGTACACACACACACACACACACACACACACGCATCCTTCTTGTTAGTCTAATAAGCTATTGGAGAGCAAAATCCAGTAGTAGTATATATTATGTATTAATATATATATATATATATAATATATATATATATATATATATATATATATTATATATAGTATATATATGTATATTACTATATATATAATCTATATATATATATATATTATATATATATATATATATAGATATATATATATATATATATGCACTGATTTTTTCCTAATTGATGATTTCCATATTAAGGGTTGATAAGATTTGTGTATTTAAATACTTTAAATTCAGTGATAAAGCAATTTATACTTTGATCTCAATCTGCCAACTCAATCTTGCCAACTCAATCTTGCCAACTAACATCCTTCATGTTAGTCTAATAAGCTATTGAAGAGCAAAATCCAGTAGTTTATATTATTGTTTTAATATATATATATATATATATATATATATATATATATATATATATATATATATATATATATATATATATATGCGCACTGATTTTTCCTAATTCAAAACTCATTGAAGATTCCATATTAAGGGTTAATAAGATTTGTGTATTTAAATACTTTAACATCAGTGATAAAGCAATTATACTTTGATCTCAATCTTGCCCACTCTCAAGTTTTCAAGTTTTATATGTTGGTCATTTCACGACATGGCATTACGTTCCTTGAATTTACTAACCTCGATGAATGCCAAAGCACAGATTAATGTGAGAAATTCTAAAACAAATAATTGGGATAGTGAATTCGATATTTTTAACTTGACAGCCGTAAAGTATTCCATAATTTTTCGTCAAGATTTGCCTCTAGAAAAAGTTAATCCCCTCGCTGGTCACATTACTGAACGGGAAGAGGAATAGAAAGATGAAGAACGGTTGAATAACTGCTTCAAAAATTCCCACCTCAAGTCATTATTTCCTTATGCTTGGGTTTTCAAACCTAGAGGCAGTGCTTTTGAAAAATTCTAAATGCGAATCATTTCTTCCTTATCCTTCAAGATCCAGACATAATTAACGTTAATCACTTCCTTATTTTCATAAGCGAAAGGAAACGAAACATGGAGGAAAGCTAAATATGCAAAAGTAAGAAATGAGTATTGTTTCTTTTTAAAAAATTCGAAAGGCGAAGCATTATTCTTTTCCCACGAAAATTCAGCGCAAACGTACTACCCTCCTACGAGCGCGTTGAAAACAATAGTCCCTCTTTCTCCGGTTAATTAGCCCATGAATCTCAGAATACTGGAGCAAACAAATCTGCGAGCAAAGAGAATTGCAAACAAATATGAGGGCAAACAATAAACTGGCAATAATTTGCTTTATTATTTAACTCAATGCGCCGTAAATTTGGCAAAGTGATTGCGGTTCGTACCATCTTAAATCAGATACGGTACGAAAACTATTTAGTGCAATATTACAATGATAATGGCAAATTAGGGCGGTTTCGCGAGGCACTAAATTAGACCTCATTGCGTTTCGAATATTTTCAAATATCTATTTTCAAATATCCCAGAAAGAGGCTCTTGGCAACTCATGCTACAGAAAAGTCACACTCGGCAACTCCAAGTCGAGTGGAGATACTTCCTGGCAAATTTCAACCCCAAGAAAAACACAATTTGGCAACTCAGGGCTTTTGATGATTATTCCCGGATTCCAAATAAGTATTTAATAGCCAATGAAAATGTCAAGTAAAGACTAATAGAGTAATAATGCGATATTCTGTGATGACAAATGGTAATATGTTGTTATTTATGGATTGGTGTAGGTTCTCTTTCTCAACGAATTAGATTTTTATGTCCTAGTGTATGATGTTATATATAATATATATATATATATATATATATATATCATATATTATATATATACATATAGTATATTTACACAGACACATATATATTAATATATACATATATATATATACATTATATATATATATAATATATATAAATCTTTATAAATATATATGCATACTTACATGCATTTGTATATATATATATTATATAATATTATAATATATTATATATGTGTGTGTGTGTGTGTGTGTGTGTGTGTGTGTTTATATGTATATATGTATTAGAGAGACAGGGTGAAGAGGAAAGAATACATATATATTACAGATGGACATGGATATGTAAGATGCATGAAATATTGTGCATTAATATATCTATGACAACCTTTTGTATCATAAGAGAAGTACATACAATATAATGATAAATATTCGCTCTCACCAAGTAAATACAAATAATTTAGAGATATACATCTTTTAACACATGAAATAAGCGAAACGCTAGAATAACAGAGGATGAACATGCAGGAACAGATAATTTGAAAGCAGTAAAAGAAAAATAACATAAAGTTTGAAAACGACACCAATAAGACTTATACTGGAAATGAGATTACAAGAATAATGAACAGGTAATGAGAGAGTGAGATAAAGTGAGAGATACCAGTTCCACAGTAATATCAATGAATCTGTAATAGAAAAAGGCTTCGTTCCGAAGAGAGAGAGAGAGAGAGAGAGAGAGAGAGAGAGAGAGAGAGAGAGAGAGAGAGAGAGGTCCAATATCTCCGTAATAATAATTCAGGAACAGATAGGCAATCTTCCCAAACAGAACTAATTACAAATCGAGGAAACGTTCTCTCTCTCTCTCTCTCTCTCTCTCTCTCTCTCTCTCTCTCTCTCTCTCTCTCTCTCTAAAACTTTCAAGAAAATGAGAGAGGGAAAAGAAGAGAGCGGACAGCCGATATCTCGCAAGCGATGAAAACTGAGATAAAGCAAAGGTCGGAATTTAAGTAGAATATTTGTCTAAGTGAAGTCACTGATGGTGGGAGGAGTCGCAGATGCAAGAAAAGGATGGTTGGTCTGCAGAGCTCGTGTCCACGGCAGAGATCAAAGGCTACGCTCTCTCTCTCTCTCTCTCTCTCTCTCTCTCTCTCTTGCTCTTTATACGCACACACTCATACATATGTATATTATATATATAATATATATATATATATATATATATATATATATATATATATATACATATAAATTTAGGAATCAAATTCTAATTGAAAGACCTAAGTTCGATCCCAATGTGAGTCCGAAATTTATTTCTGTAACACGCGTGATGGCGTTTTGATTTTTGTAACACATACACACACATATATATACATATATATACAGTATATACACACACACATGGAAATATAATACATATATATAAATGTACAATGTACATTCATATATAACTGAGATATATATATTACATATACAGTTATATATGTATTTTATATATGTACATTTATATATGTATTACATTTCCATGTATAAATATATATATATTATATATTATATATATATATATATATATATTTATATATATATATATATATATTATATATATTATTATATATTTATCGCTCACTTGTATGTAGCACACACCACAATTTCCTCCCAACCTCGCATCCATCACCGGTTGTTACCTGCACGCAATCTCCCCAGTCCTCACGTCTAGTTGAATTGACGAAGCGAAAGACGGCGAAGAAGAGGAGGAGAATAAATTCGCATTGTAAATATCGCAATAAGTTTGTCACGCCATAAACTGTATTTTGTTGCCTGTGTCAGGCGATCGGGGCATCTCTCAGCGCTGAGCGAGCCAGCGTGTGCAATATTGCAGGCAATAGGAGGCTCTCTTGGCCTTTTTTTTTTTCTGGGTTGAAGCTGTTTAAAACTGATGCTTACATTTTGGACATAATATATATTCTATATATATAATATATATATATAAATATGTATATAATATTATAATTTATAATAATATATATATTATTTATTATATATTATAAATGTACTTGTATATATTATATTAATATATATTAATTTAATATATATATATTTATATATATGTATTTGTAAATTTATATAATATATAATTATATATATAATATATTTAAATATATATAATTATGGTTATAATTTATAAATTTATATATTCAAAATATATACATATGTATATATACATATAGTATATAGCATATAGGTTATAGACACATACACTCATAGTCACACCCACACACACACACACACACACACACACACATATATATATATATATCTATATATATATATATATAATATATATACATATTAGTACACTATATTATACATATATATATATACACACACACTCAAAGGATGAGGTTACTAAGCGAATAAAGTCTCCCGACATCAGCTGACGCTAGTACTCTGTCAACTAGCGGGCAGCAAACTGTGATTAAACAACAGACCTTGCTAATTCGAGCCCAGCGCTCCATCACTAACATCACCTAGCAAAAACAAACCGGTTTCTTAAAAGCAGCACGGTAAATGATTCGGGAAAGAGAGAGAAATACAGACAAAAGTGTGGACAATTATATTGGTATTCCTGGTTTTTGTTCTCACCTCTTCTCGTGTCGTCTCTATTGCTCGTGGTAGCCATAAGGGCATATTTCATTTTGTATTAGTAGACGGCCACGTTACACTTACGGTCCACCGATTAAGGTTAAATCTTCCAAATGTTCAGGGGAAGATATTAAAGGTGTTTCCAAGACAATAAGGTCAAATCCTCGTTGTCTGTACCTTTCTTGCCTCTCTCAAACGCAATATAGGAAAGTTGATGTTATTTTTGTGTCCGAGATCTTGTTCTTATCTTTGAAGGAAATCTTTCGGGATTTCCATTGACTCACTAAGGGGGCCATGTCCCAA
>NC_061104.1:23800664-23803164 GCF_015104395.2 Macrobrachium nipponense
CCCAGCCAACAGGATTTTCTAGGGGCTTATGGGCTTCCGGTGCTTAGCCTTTCCTAATGGTAACCTCTACAATTACTGACCAGACCAAATATTACACTAACTTCACTGATCGAAGGAGAGAGGGGAAATAATATGTTCAGCATAAAATGGTTTGTACTATTCACAGCCAATACAATGCAGAAGGCAAGTTTCAGAGAGAGAGAGAGAGAGAGAGAGAGAGAGAGAGAGAGAGAGAGAGAGAGAGAGAGAGAGTTTATGTGAAAGTAGCACCAATCGTTCGCACTGTTATTCGTTCCGGGATCAGCGAGGCAGAAAGATAACAACAGCAATAAGAGAACAAATGAATGAAAAAGAGATAAGAGCGAGAGCGAATATTACCGAGAAAAGGTGGACGAAATACCTGGGATAATTGTGAGACAACAGCCGAATAGATACCTGTTCAATTATGCAGGGTTAAATTGCATTTTGTTCTACCCTCTTGTAATGTCCTTTCATTAGCCGTTTATGACCTATTATGACCTGCAATTATCAATGCATTCTATAAATGATTTTATAGAATATTCAAAGATACTTTCAATATACTTTCAATATACATTTCTCTTCAAGTTACAGAGAAAGTTTTAATTATGTATTCCATATCTTTTAAATTAAACAGAGCTCGGAAACATAATTTCACAGAATTACGAAAATTTGCTGGTTTGTGTACTGGCGATAGATATATTTCCGTTTAAATAAATAACTGTACCGATGCTATTCAGTTCAGTAATAAATTCATATTTTACAACACAATCGGATTCGATAATGAGATAAGAATGAAAAGAAATGACAAATGAGAAAAATTTCATTAATTTGCTACAAGAATCCGACTTCGTGATGATGTTCAGCTTGATAGAAAATTTACGCTTGAGAACAAAATTAAAATCCGACCAAATTAAACAGGAAAATAATTATTGAACATTTTAGTTGTGGCGCTAGTTACATCTGACACTAGAATAAATTGAAGCGTCAAATTTGATTTTAAGATATAACTAAAAGGGCACAAAACTGAAACTGTTACCAAAATTCAATTTTCAAAACTTAATTTGCGAACCAAATGAAACCTTACACCAAAATATCATTTGTGAAAATATTAAGAATTAATTTTTATTCGACGCTCTCAGAATAATTTATTAAACATTAAATTTGACTCGAAAATTATTTCTGAGATAAGTGTTTGTCAAAAAATGGAAGACTGAGACTAACAAAATTATATCTGACACCGAATATAGTTTGTAAATAAAATTACATTTAAGCCTACAATTTAGTAGGGGAACTAAAGCATTTTTAAACCTCAGACTCTTTAGTAAACAAAATGAAAGAGCAAAGTGTAATAATAAAATTGATAATTGTAATTATATATAAAAATAGATAAAACAAATATAAATACAAATGTATAAAAACAGATAAAATAAAATAGAACATAAAAATAAATAATCAATTAAAATGTATGAATAATGGAAAAGCAGAGTGATGATTTAAAAAAAAATAAAAAGTAAGTAAACTTATAACATAAATATAAAAATAAGAAATAAAATCTAATATAAAATAATAACAATGGATAAAAAGAATCCTAACATGAAGCAGAAATTAAAAATAATTAAAATACGCCGATTAAGTTTGAAAATTACGAAAATCTAACATGAAGCTGGAAATAAAATAAAAAAAATTTTGAAAAGTTAAGCGAATAATTTAAAATACGAGATACAATAAAACCAGTGAGATAAAAACAAAATAACAATTTGTAAACGTAAAAAAATAAAAAATCGAAATAAATGTTTAAAAAATAATGGAAATAGAATAAAAATATAAAAATTATATGCATAATAGAAATATAAAATCAAATGAAAGTAATAAAAATAGACAAAGCCTACAAAAATCAAAACTGAAAATGAAATTTAAAATGAGTAAAAATAAAAACAAGAAAAAAATATATATATAATAAAGGAAAAATAAGAATAAATGTCTAAAAAAGAATAAAAATAATAATGCAAATAAATAAAAAATATATAAATAGAAATGTTACAAAATAAAAAATAACTATAATTGAATTTAAATTAAAAAATAAAAGATGCAAGAAAAAATAAAATATAAAATACACAAAATAAAAGTAAAACAATAAAAATCTAGAAAGGAAATAAAATATAAGATAAATAGAAATAAAATATTTTAGATATAAAATAATGAAAAGTATAAAAAGAAATAAATTTAAATAATATATGAATAAAAAAAATAATTTAAACAAACCAATTAAAGATAATGAAAATAAATAAAAATAGATAAAAATGTATACAAAATAAAAATGAAATAAATTAAAATAACGAAAAAAATAAGAGAAAAAATAAAAATGAAAATAAAGAAATGTAAAAAATACGGATAAAAATAAAAACCGAAACACGATGAAATTAAGAATCAATAAGATAAAGATAAACGAAAACGAAAATTAAGAGAAAGAATATAATAA
>NC_061104.1:23808164-23815664 GCF_015104395.2 Macrobrachium nipponense
AACCATATGTATCGTGGATGAGGTGCAAGGGTCGTTCCTCAATGAATACGTCATCCATAACGGTCAGGCTTTTTTTTTTTTTTTTTTTTTTTTGTTTTTTTTTTTTTTTTTTTTTTTTTTTTTTTTTCGTTTGAATTCGCTCTAATCGACCATTCTGTTTCTCTGCTTGAGTTCTCTTCTGTTTATTGGTCTGTTAACTTGGCCCTCAATAGAACCCACTGCCGTTTGCACCAGATTGCTGAGCTTAATTGCATGTTCGCTCTGCTCTTCTTTTGTTTTTTTTAATCAGATACCTGCTTATATTTTCTTTTTTAACCAGAAATCTGTTTATATTTTCCTTTTTAACCAGATGTGTTTACGTTTTCTTCTTTTTAACCAGATTACCTGTTTATATTTTCTTTTTTAACCAGAAATGTTTATATTTTCCTTTTTAACCAGATGTGTTTACGTTTTCTCTTTTTAACCAGATATCTGTTTATATTTTCTTCTTTAACCAGATATCTGTTTATATTTTCTTTTTAACCGGTATGTTTAAATTTTCTTTTTTTAACCAGATATGTTTAAATTTTCTTTTCCAACCGGATAGTTTACGTTTTGTTTTTACCTGATATCCGTTTATATTTTCTTTTTTAACCAGATATCTTTTATATTTTCTTTTTTAACCAGATATCTGTTTATATCCTCATGTCGTCCTCACACCCTAGAAAGCTTCAGAATGATTTACCTTGTTAGAAATTGAACCTCGAACGCCACACCCTACTCCATCATTAAATCGCCATTAGGAAAAAAAAAAAAACGGGGGGTGAAATTCCTCCTACGGGGACTATGGGGCTAAAGCAAATCCATCAAGTCACGCGACCCTCTATCTGCTGACGGATCTCGCGGCCTCCATCCATCTCACTATCGCGGATTTATGATGATGGAGGAGGACGAAGGCCCAAATGATTAAGGGCGAAGGGAAAACGGTGAATGAGGGGGTGTGAATGATGGGTGGGGATGGTTGATGTATGGGTCCATTAGTTTGCATAGAGTGTGGCAGAAGAAGAAAAAGAGAAAGAGGGAGAGGGAGGTTCACGCGCAGTGGGAGTAGAGGGCACATGCGCGCGCGCGCGCAGATCACGGAGATAGATCTCCGTGTGGAAAGGGTCTTCCAATTATGGATTGGTTGTCACTCAACGACCGTTGGAGTCGTTATACTTCTGACTGCAGGCGCTCAGTGCATCCTTTCAGAGGTGTAATAGAACTCTGTGTATGTGTGTGTGTGTGTGTGTGTGTGTGTAGGTGTGTATTTTCAAGGAGCTACCAAGGGTCTAGTATGTATCCTTTCTTTGGATTTAATAAAACTCTACGCCTAAGTTCAGACATGCAATCGAGCTCCCTCCGTAAGTCCCATGAAGGGGGTGATCAATCTTCTTTGACAAGCCAAACGGGACCGGGTGGTTATGTCTGTGGTTAGGGAAGATGGCTGATTTCATTTCCCTTTGAGACGTCAGGATATTCATATTTCTATCTATATGGTAAATGGCAGGGTTACAAATGGTTCTGCAGTGACTTAGCCGTAAGACAGAATAATGGCCGCAATTGACGACTAGACTTGACAGCACAGTCGTTTGGATGGGTATCAAGGGTATGATTATTATCCAGAAACTTCAAGCACTTAATAAAAGACGCCAAAACGACATAAATTAGCCAGGCGATTATCAACGGAGAAGCTGTGTTGTTATGTGTAGTAATCATTAACAGATAAGCAGATTATTATGTGAGCCAATCATCAACATACAAATAACCCCTTGTGTGAAGCAATTATCTCCATATAAACTGCCTATTATGTGAAGCAAATATCTCCATATAAACTGCCTATTATATGTAGCAATTACCTCCATATAAACTGCCTATTATGTAAAGGAAATATCTCCATATAAACTGCCTATTATGTGAAGCAATTATTTCCATACAACCTGCCTATTATGTGATGCAATTATCTCCATATAAACTGCCTGTTATGTGAAACAATTATCGCCATATAAACTACCTATTATGTGAAGCAATTATCTCCATATAAACTGCCTATTATGTGAAGCAATTATCTCCATATGACTATTATGTGAAGTATTTATCTCCATATAAACTGCCTATTATGTGTAACAATTATCTCCACATAAACTGCCTATTATTTGAAGCAAATATCTCCATATAAACTAACTATTATGTGAAGCAAATATCTCCATATAAACTGCCTATTATGTGAAGCAATTATCTCCATATAAACTACCTAGTATGTGTGGCAAATATCTCCATATAAACTGACTATTATGTGAAGCAATCATCTCCATATAAACTGACTATTGTGAGGCAATCACAAAATATAAACTGACAATTATTTGAGGCAATCACTAACATAAATTGACTATTATGGGAGGCATTCACTAACATATAATTTGACCATTATGGAACAATCACCTGAATACAGGTTGACCACTAAATGAGGCATTCACCAACATAAAAACTAGCCATTATGTAAGCAATCACCAACGTATAAACTGACCATTATGGGAGGTAATCATCAACATATAAGAAACATATAAACTGTTTATTATGTGAAGCAATCACCTATATATAAATTGACCAATATGCGAAACAATCATGATATATAAATTGTATATTATGCGAAAAAATTATCTACATATAAAGACCAAAATGTGAAGAAATCATTAACATATAAACTCGCCATTATGTAAAGGAATCATCAATAAAAATAAACCCGTCCAGTGTGAGAAAAAGATGAGTAGTGGGTTCAAGTATCATAGCTAGCTATTGATGATAAAATGAGCCAGTAAAATTTTGTTCTGTGTGACACTGGGGCTTTTTGGCTAGGAATTTTCTCTTCCCCCAATAAGGTGAAGTTTGGATAGTGGACATTTTCATCTTTTTTTCTCATTCTTGGCGATGTTGAGAGGCCCCTATCGACCCACCCACGGCCAGTCCATTAAGCTGTGCCCCTTTATTTGTCAGCTATGACTTATAATTTTCCCGAGTAACCAACTCCTCTCTGTCATAACCCTTTTTCAATAGATATCTTTTGGTGCAATATATCGCCCTATGGCGCTATTTTCCCGTTGCTCCAATGCATCGGGTGTATGTTATTATTATAATTAATTTTTCAAAACACACATAGTATATATATTACATATGTAATTAGAGAGAGAGAGAGAGAGAGAGAGAGAGAGAGAGAGAGAGAGAGAGAGAGAGAGCGGAATGAAATTCACCCTCTACTGTATCTATTGCCATTAAGTGACATAGGAGTGCGGGCTCTCTCTCTCTCTCTCTCTCTCTCTCTTACACACACACATATATTTATATATATCTAGTATATGGCACACAAAGTGCAATTCTCCATCAGAAAATACCCAAAACCAGGAAAAAATTATTTCCAAAATGACTCTTGGCGATAAGCGATGAGATTAGCCTTACTACATTACTTAAATCTTGAAAAAATAGCGAATGGCCTTAATGGAAATTATCTCACTAACCTATAACACAGAGTTAAAGTGTAACATCAGATTACCTGTACTGAGGAACTAAGTGCTTTAAGAGTTTTCTATGACTCTACACTATTTTCAAAGATAACGCCTTGTAAGTGCTTACATAAAACGCATTTTAAACAAAGCAACCGCTCGACAGGCTATATAGAACTTGATAAAAGGGAATTGCTTTCACATTTGTCTAAACTGGTAAGTGACACGTCAAACAACCTCGAGTTACAACTTAAATGAGGTTTTCTGGCATTTAACTCGACAATTCGATGATAAAAGTGTTTTAAGTGCCTGTTAATACTAACACTGTACAACACTAAATTGCTAATGACGCGATTTTCATAAATTGCATTAGAGCAATTCAACTTTCCTGCAGGTCAGTGAAGCTCAAAAAGTTATTTAACCCAAGATACTTAATGTAAGGTTCTTCGAAGCGTTAAAAATAATAAAGCAACGCTTTGGAGTGTGTTGATAGCGAGTAATAGCAAAATCCATTAATCCGGCCTTCATCCTCTAGCAACTCTTTAGCTTTATTCTTTGTTCACATTTACTTAGTTATTTCATCTACTTATTCTATGTAGATTTACATATTCACTTACTTATTTCATCTAATTATATATATTTTTATGTGTCCAAATTGCAATTTTGGAAATCACGTCGGATCTACTCGGTGTCTTTTGGTAGTTCATCGACTCTCACAGGAAGGTCTAAATAATTATTCAGCCATAAAAACTATCCAAACTCATGTAAAAGCGATGTTATGTACTACAATTTCAAAATAATTTCTCAAACCACCGACTGCCTTCGCTCCTCTTTTAGAAAAGGCCGCCTCCCAAACAATTAAACTATTTCGACACATTCTCTCTCTCTCTCTCTCTCTCTCTCTCTCTCTCTGTCTCTCTCTCTCTCTCTCTCTCTAATCGTCTTTGCGTATTCGTTTCAAATTTTGTAACTAGTTTCATCTGACAGTAATAAAGACATTACATTTTTACCATTTTCAAAGTGTTTAACTTTTTTAACACCTCTCTAATTATATTATTTTGTAAATAATATAATTTACGTTCCATACTCTTATTCTATGGCGTCATATTGAAAATCTTTATTACAGTGTTCATAAAAGTAATTGGATTACGTCTGTTCCATTATTTTTTTCTTTTATTTTAAAGCATGTAACGAGATATCTTAATAATATATTTGATTTTTTGGCTACGTTTTATACGACAGTAAAAAATCCTCACAATATGGTATTTTCGTGGTTTTCTGTAGCCCCGATGATGGAAATGGATTATCGAAACGTTGTTGCTACAGTGTACAAATAAAAGAAATGAGTACCAATGCTCTTTCTGTCCTATTCAAGTGAAGTATATTTTAGTTTTACCAGACCACTGAGCTGATAAAACAGCTCTCTCTTAGGGCTGGCCCGAAGGATTAGATTTCTTTACGTGGCTAGAAACCAATTGGTTTCTTCAGCATGGTACACACTATGCCATCATGTATCAGCTACGTGATGCAGTAGTGGTGTTGAATAAAATTAATAGCGGCCAAACTGTACTGCAACACTGCTCACTTGTTCTCGCAGTTCTGCTTTCAACGGCAGGATGTCTGCCGATCATGTACTTTGTGAGGTGTAGTTGCTCTGTGTGCTGCAAAAAAGAAACTTTTGAGGAACCTTGTGGTGTAAGCAATGACTTTTTTCGGTGATCTCTGAAGGGAAGCTTCAATGAAATATTTTTGGAGCTACAAGTCGAAAATTCAACAGACTTTGAAAATTACACAAGAATGCCATTCCTTGCATTTTATAAATTGTTGGAAAAAAATTGAACCATATATTTGTAAGCAGGACACCAGCTTTCGAGACACCATATCACCAGGAGCTCGTTCTTGCAGCTGGAGGATCGTATGCAAGCCTCCAATATTCAACCAGGATTTCAAATCAGAGCCTCGGTCTAATCATCCCCGAAACCTGTGAAGCCATCTATAATGTCCTTAGGGAGGATTATTTGAAAATAAGGTTCAAATATAGGTACAAAGTACACAAATATTTTTTTATTACAAGAAACGCAGCTCATCAAAACACCATAACTTCGGAGTGTAGAGATCTTCCGTGCCAGCTCCAGACTTCTGTGATGCTTTGATTGTAGACATTTCCCTGTAGAATTGTGTCTTCAGGGTGTGCGCATTTTAGAATTGTGTCTTCAGGGTGTGCAGCTTTTTAGTAATGTCTTCATTCGGCAATGTAGAGTTTACATAACTCGATAACTCTGATTTTATGGTTTCCAAGCTTGCACTCCTGATGTTTCTCATCTTGTAATGCTTGCATTTGATGTTCCTTCAGTAATTCAATAAAATGTAGTGTTAGTCCTTGTCCATTCAAGGGGTTTGGCGGGTGGTGGTGAGCGGACATCCTTCCTCTCTGAATGTTCGTGCATCACTGAGCTGAGTAATGAAATGACTCTGCCCCATCAACACGTTGGTGATGCGGCTTCGTGTTGAAAAAGTCGATTTTCAACGCAACCATCTAACACTTAGAGCATCATGATGCATAGTGTGTACGGGGCTTTAACAACCGGACCTATACAGCTTATTGTGGGATCCGAACCACATTTATATCGAGAAGTGAATTTCTAGTCACCAGAAACAAATTCCTCTGATTCCTCTCTGGCGTTCACGGAAAGCGAACTCTGGCTACCAGATTGATAGTCGAGTACGGAACCCACTTGTCCAGTGAGGAACTACTGTCCAATTCAAAGTTAAATTTGTGCTTGACGGAGGCGAAAATATTACAGGTTTTATATATATATATATATATATATATATATATATATATATATATATATATATATATATTATATATATATATATATATATATATATATATATGGATATACTCACATATATATAATATAAGTATATAGCTTCTATATATATATATATATATATATATATATATATATATATATATATATATATATGTGCACATGTACATTGCATTTTCATTATTATTAATATGCTGTTTACCCTTTTTATGAGAAAATTTTGATCTGCTTAAATTAAATACTTCGCGTATTTACTAAGCAGAGCGAGGGAACTTCTGCCTTGCCGGAGTAGGCGACATTCCTTCTTTTCTTAGTCATTTATTTATGTTATGTTGTCCCTAGCTTCTATAAGCATTCATATTCCAGGCAGCGGTTCTCTCATTTCCTGCTCTATTATTTTTTTTTTCTCTTTTCAGTCCAGTCTGAGCTACATACACGCATTAGCCTGTCCATAATATGAATAACCACTACGCATACATATATGCACACTGTCGCACACACACACATAATCATAATAATGTGTTGCTAATTGTACCAATGACATATTTATGCTTTCAAATATTATGATAAAATGACCTAGTAATATCGAATTTGCTTTACATCGGAAATAATTTGGGTATATCAGATGAAGTTATCCTAACCCGGATTTCAGTATTTCACTATACAAGTTTCATTTACCATAATAACCGTACATTTGCTTTCATTTACTCAGAACTTTCTCCTTTTACAAACACTTTCAAAATCTTTTACTAGTTTATCCGAGTTCCGTATCTATTTCCACTCAGCACTGCATCATCTGCAAACCTTTTATCTGTACTCCAAACCACTAGCACTTTCTAGAGCACCAATATCTGAAGAGCACTTCTCATGACCCCAACAGTGATATTCCTCGGAGATTAACCCCCCCCCCCCCCCCACACACACACCACACACATATATATATATATATATATATATATATATATATATATATATATATATATATATATACTATATATATTATGAAATTACCGTACGTAAATTATTCTCTGGATAGTCCAACCTGAAGGCGCCCCCCCCCCAAAAAAAAAAAAGAAAAAAAAAAAAAAAAAATCCGGTTATTTCCCGAAAAAATATAAACGCTCGGCCCTTCGTCGTCCAGCCTAGTGGTC
>NC_061104.1:23825664-23850664 GCF_015104395.2 Macrobrachium nipponense
CCACCTCATATAACTTGTCTACAAGTGTTCGGCCTCTCTAATAAAAAAAAGTGTTGAAGAATAGAAGCCCATTATACGACAAGGTAAGGAGAGCGTCCGTGAGAGCCTGATTTTTCTTTTTCTCTCCTTTAGCTACGATGTCGTTCTTTTTTTTTTGCGAAGGAAAAGGCTGTTTTTAGAACAAAGAAAATAGTAATATAACTCTCTCTCTCTCTCTCTCTCTCTCTCTCTCTCTCTCTCTCTCTCTCTCTCTCTAGTAGGACAAATGGCCGTTCGAATTCCCTTCAGCTACCACATCGTTTTCTTTTTTTATGAGGGGGGAAAAAAGGACTTTTTTTTAGAACACGGTAAATGTTGTGTTTCATTAAAAACATAAATTACCGTATTTTTTTTAATAGGACACGTGGCCGTTTGAATTATTTTATTCATTTATTTATTTATTTTTTGAGGGACGAAGATGCGGATCAGTGCCCGAATAATTTTATTCATAAAGAACAACAAAGCAGTGTAATTTCTTTTTTTTTTTTTTTTTTTTTTTTTTTTTTTTTAAGACAAAATGATCTAGTATTTTTCTAAGACCAATGGCTGTGCAATTTCATTTTTTACTGGCAAGGTACGTGTGCATTTTTTTGTCATGTAATTTTGCTATGAGCAGGAAACAACAGTTGTGTTGATTTTCAGAATTACCTCCCCCATTTTTTTTCGGCAGTTATTTAAAAATGCAAAGTAAAGAGGCGAACATACACAACCTTGTTTGATCTTTTTTAAATCTTTATATAAATTAATTGTCATGGGTATCTTTACTTCCCTGTTCTTAGTTTAATGTATGTCTTGAATGAATCTTGCTAAAAATGCAAAATCAATGAACTAATAATAATAATAATAATAATAATAATAATAATAATAATAATAATAATAATAATAATAATAGATAATAATAATAATAACAAAATGACATGTTATGAACAAAAGTACAGGAGAGGGGACTAAACAACACAATAGAAGATGTAAAACAGAGGCTTAAGGCCAAAGCACATATGATCCAACGGTACATTGAACAGGATTAAGCGATACCAACAGAACAAACTATTCGGAACCAAACCAGAAAAGACTATACAGCCAACTAAGAGGGAAGGACACCACCAAGAAATTCCTGAAGCCGACCCAAGTAAGAGACTGGGAAACATATGGTCCAATCCGGTATCACACAACAAACATGCAACATGGCTCCAGGTAAGTCGGAAGAAGAAACAGGGAGATAAAACAAAGATTCACTGATATCACGACAGACACAGTCAGACACCATCTAAAGAAAATGCCCAAGCTGGAAAGCCCCAGGTCCCGCAGAATGAAGTCCATGGATACTGGCTCAAAAACTTCAAGGGCCCTACACCCAAGAATAGCAGAACAACTCCAGCATTGTATCACAAATCACCATGCGCCCAAATGGATGACCACAGGAAGAACATCCTTAGTCCAGAAAGACATGAGTAAGGGAAATATAGTCAGTACCTACAGGCCTATCACCTGCCTACCAATAATGTGGAAGTTACTAACAGGTATCATCAGCGAATGGCTACACAACTACCTAGAGGATACAAACACCATCCCCCACCAACAGATTGGCTGCAGAAGGAAGTGTAGGGGCACAAAAGACAGCTCCTGATAGAAAAATAAAATGGTAATGAAGAACAGTAAGGAGTAAGGAAAACCAACCTAAGCATGGCTGGATAGACTATAGAAAAAGCCTTCGACATGATACCATTCACATGGCAAATAGAATGCCTGAAAACATATGGGGCAGAGGAAAACACATCAGCTTCCTCAAAAAATTACACTGCGCAACTGGAATACAATACTTACAAGCTCTGGAATAAGACTAGCAGAGGTAAATATCAGGAGATGGGATCTTCCAGGCAACTAACTGTCCCCCACTACTCTTCGTAGTAGCCATGATTCCCATGACAAAAGTACTGCTGACGATGGATGCTGGGTACCAACTCAAGAAAAGAGGCAACAGAATTAACCAGCTGATGTTCATGGACGACATCAAGTTATATGGTAAGAGCATCAAGGAAATAGATACCCTAATCCAGACTGTAAGGATTGTATCTGGGGACATCAGGATGGAGTTTGGAATAGAAAAATGCGACTTAATCAACATACAAAAGGGCAAAATAACAAGGACTGAAGGGATAAAGCTACCAGATGGGAGCAACATCAAACACATAGATGAGACGGGATACAAATACCTGGGAATAATGGAAGGAGGGGATATAAAACACCAAGAGATGAAGGACACGATCAGGAAAGAATATATGCAGAGACTCAAGGCGATACTCAAGTCAAAACTCAAAGCCTGAAATATGATAAAAGCCATAAACATGGGCGGCAGTACCAGTAATCAGATACAGCGCGGAATAGTGGAATGGCGAAGGCAGAACTCTGCAACATAGACCAGAAACTAGGAACATATGACAAAACAGCAGCCCTACATACCAAGAGCAAATACGACAGGACTATACATAACACGAACGGAAGAAGGGAGAGGACTACTAAGTATAGAGGACTGCGTCAACATTGCACTGGGGCAATATCTGAAAACCAGTGAAGACGATTGGCTCAAAAGTGCATGGGAAGAAGGACTGATAAAAATAGACGAAGACCCAGAAATATACAGAGACAGGAGAATGACAAACAGAACAGAGGAATGGCACAACAAACCAATGCACAGACAATACATGGGACAGACTAAAGAACTGGCCAGCGATGACACATGGCAATGGTTACAGAGGGGAGCGCTCATGAAGGAAACTGAAGGAATAACAGCGGCACAAGATCAGGCCCTAAGAACCAGTTATGTTCAAAGAACGATAGACGGAAATAACATCTATCCCATATGTAGGAAGTGCAATACGAAAAATGAGACCATAAACCACATAGCAAGCGAATAGTCGGCACTTGCACAGAACCAGTACAAAAAGAGGCATGATTCAGTGGCAAAAGCCCTCCACTGGAGCCTGTGCAAGAAACACCAGCTACCTTGCAGTAATAAGTGGTATGAGCACCAACCTGAAGGAGTGATAGAAAACGATCAGGCAAAGATCTTCTGGGACTAAGGTATCACAACAGATACGGTGATGTGTGCAAATAGACCAGACGTGACGTTGATTGACAAACTCATGAAGAAAGTATCACTCAATGATGTCGCAATACCATGGGACACCAGAGTTGAAGAGAAAGAAAGGGAAAAAAAGGATAAGTATCAAGATCTGAAAATAGAAATAAGAAGGATATGGGATATGCCAGTGGAAATTGTACCCATAATCATAGGAACACTAGGCACGATCCCAAGATCCCTGAAAAGGAATCTGGAAAAACTAGAGGCTGAAGTAGCTCCAGGACTCATGTAGAAGAGTGTGATCCTAGAAACGGCGCACATAGTAAGAATAGTGATGGACTCCTAAGGAGGCAGGATGCAACCCGGACCCCCACACTATAAATACCACCCAGTCGAATTGGAGGACAGTGATAAACACCCCCCCCCCCCACCCCCACAAGAAAAAAAAAAAATAATAATAATAATATCTTTTTTATTATTATTATTTTTTTTTTTTTTTTTTTTTTTTTTTTTTTTTGTGCTCTATCACAGTCCTCCATTCGACTGGGTGGTATTTATAGTGTGGGGTTCCGGGTTGCATCCTGCCTCCTTAGGAGTCCATCACTTTTCTTACTATGTGTGCCGTTATTATTATTATTAGTCATAGCATGAAAAAATCATTAAAACACTTTGGGCTCACAGCAAACTACATTATTTTTAAATATGGAAATTTCATCTTGGGAGATAGAAGCTTGATTGACAGGGTGTGGAAAGGTCATGGCAGAGATAGACAGGCAAGCAGAAAGACTGGAAGAATAGATGACTTTATGAGCTCTGAAATAAATCATATCTCTCTATTAAATTCTCCATGTAGCTCGAATTTTAAATCACTGTCTTGAGAGAGAGAGAGAGAGAGAGAGAGAGAGAGAGAAAGAGAGAGAGAGAGAGAGAGAGAGAGAGAGAGAGAGGCGATTGATGGTGGGAATAAGATATATTGATGTTCAAGAAGGAGAGAAAGAAAGAGTAACAAATCTATTCATGACTTCCACACTTGGAAGTGTTACCCTGGATTGAATACGTTTTTTCGAATGTGATCATGAGCTAGTTTGTCAAAACTGACAGGTTATGAACAAAATAAACGAATAATTCACATCTGAACATTTTGTAAAAGATTCCTCATCCACTCAATGTCGTTTTTCCTTGCGGCCTGCATACATCTACCGATTACATTCATTACTCAATCTTCCTTGTTTCAATTTACCTTAATAACGCTGCTCTACCTGACAACCAGTTTCAACTTTCCTACCTCATAAAAACTTTCAAAATATTCAAGTGGTTTCACCAACTTCTCTACGAGTTTCTACACTCTTTCAATGCGCCCATCTTAACAAAAAAATGCCTACATCTTGCACCGATTTCTGTGACCTATCATTGCTATCGCAAGTTATTACTTTATCACCCTGAAACATCAATCATTTAAGAATTCGTTTTAAACTTCTTATCTCATTCCAGTATCATATTACAACTCTCCACTTCTTCGTCTACCTTCCCCCATTATACATCCATGAAAATATAAAACGAACATAGGGACAATAAGATTCAAAACTGTTCTTGCATTAAACAACACACAGACACACAAATCACGCACACCCGCGCTGTGATACTCAGTTACGGGCTACAGTACAGTGGCGATTGCGTGACTGACTGGCTGACCAGGGTTTGTAAGGTAGGGGTGGATAAGGGAACTGTTCCAAAGGAATGGGAATAGGAATAAGTGTTTAACTGTATGAATGTTCACTTGATAGGTAAGAGGGACAATGTTACATAATTACATATATATTATTCAGTTTCCACCTCGATCACTCCCAGGAAAAAATATAATTAACACTGAAAATTTTGGCCCTGACTGGAGGAAGAGGGGTCAGAATAAAAAAAAAAACTACTCAGGCATAAGGCCGATAATACTGAGGAAGGAGGGAATTTACATAAAAGCACTGTATTTACATGAATTTACAGAGGTCCAGGAACAAAAAAGAGGGACCGCTTTTTCGATCCACCGGAACACGTGGCTGGAGCAATCCAGTCACGGCGTTTAGAGATTTGCGCAACGGATTAAGATTGCAAGCTTCAAGGATTTCCAAATTCTACCACAGTCAGGCACAGTGTGTGTCTGCAAATAGAGGACACAGGCATAAGGCTGGGGGTACAACGAGGGCGAACGTTACTCACTACTTTCTTTCAATCAAAACGGCCACTCATGGGGGGAATGAAATTTACACAAAGAAATTTACACAAAGAAAACTATTCTGTGGCTTAAATTCACTAGGGGGGAATGTTAAAGTATCACAGGGAGTAATTACAGAATTGAGCCCATGGTGGGGGGAATGATTAACTAACACAAGTCGCCTTGGAAAAGGAAATGAAATACAGACAAAGGTAAAAACAATTCCTGGCTGAAATGGAACTTTCCCTTACAGTACCCGTATATTGAAATCTGGTCATTCTTATTCTCCTTCCTTGATGTCTCCCTAGCAATATGGACCTTAAAAATATACTTGGGACTTCCCAGAGAGCATAGGGAAGCAGGTAAAGGGGGGGGGCGAAAAGGCGGCGTCTGGTCAGTGCAAGAGATCTGACCTATCCTAGGTCTGGAGTCTTCTGAGACTGAGCTGCTGGGTCACAGGCCTTTTCAAGTGTTGGCTCTGCAGGGGGTAATTTCCAATGAACCAATGGATAAGAGATAGTTTTTTCAAGAGAATGGTGAGAATGGATTCTTCCAAAGTGGAAGGGCAACTTGTATATAGACATAGAATGCATTAAACTTGGGTAAAGACTTTAATTTTTCCTTGATTATGGCTTAAAATCTTGAACAATATATTATATATATATATATAATATATATATATATATATATATATAACTATAAATGTTATGTATGTGTTTATTTTATATGTATACAGTATATATATACAATACACAAACACATATTGTTATGAACTAATATTGGGTTCATCAGGTTCTTTAAAAAAAAATAATTGAAGTATCAGGACTGAAAATCTGGCAGAAATTGAGACTATCAAAGGAGGACGAAACCAAGTAATTCAAAACAGAGACCTTAAGACTAATTTATTATATATAAAATTTACAAATGTTTGAATTCAGTATTTACATGAAAGCATCAGTGGCAAAGCACAAACGTTTAAGCAAAAATAACTATAGCAAATTTGATCTGAAAATCATCAGATAAGGCAATAAACAACACAAGTCTTTAACAAACAATGATTGAATCAGTATATCAATAACCAAAAAATAAACATTCTTTGTAAGTAGGGGGAAAAATAATTACAGTAAAGGATCAGTAAAATGCGATTACAATTATTACAGTAACCTCAGTATGAGCAGAGAGCAAATAGTTAAGAAGGTACGCCATAAAAAGGTTACGATTATTGACACCAATTAACAAAAAGGTCAATAAAAAAAAACAGGGTAAACCAATGCCACAAAAACATTAATTTTCTGATTACTTTTAAACAGTGACAATAAAAACCTGGAGGAAAACCTTTGGCACAAAAGCCTTCTACAGTAAATACTGCAGGACACTCCATACCCAGGAAACCGTGGCAACTAGCAGAGATAACACCGAGGACCCACTAAGAAGAACTCCTGAAGAAATTTATCCAGCCGAAGCTGTACACCCAACACAGACGAAGCTGCCCACAACGCAAGACGAAACTGCCCTTCAGGAGAACACAGACGAAGCTGCAACTCTGAAGCCGTGGTCCACAACATACCGCAGACAAAGCTGCTAACCCAGACAAAACTGGCTCTGCTGAACATCTTGATGCTCGTCCTTAACCCTGCAGGTCCTGAGTCGTAACCAAATAGCCATTATGACCTGCTTATGACCTGCTCAGGTTTTTATAGTAACTTACTGACAGAAGCTGTCAGACACCGGCTGTTGGACGTTATCTTACCTCCGCCTCTTCTACCAATAAACAAGAGATGAAACGACCCTCACTGGGAAACAACCTGAAACAACCGTTTCGATCGTCCGAGACAAGAAAACAATAAAAGGGATGCTTAAAAGAGGTATATTTTATATGTGCATACAGTATACACACACAAACACACACACACACGCATATATATATATATATATATATATATATATATATATATATATATATATATATATATATATATATATATATATATATATATATCTATGTATATATATATATATTTATATATATAGTCACATACAATGACTTTTCTATAAAATAATAAAAAAATTCTTTTATATGCATGTTTATTCACGGTGAATTGTGTGTTGATAGCCAATGGCGACTATCAACCTAATATACATTTTAAACAAAGGGTAAGTTAATAGATATATTTACAACTTGCAAAATTAGTAAAAATGTTAAAAACTTGATATAGATTTTATCATGAAATTGAAGAGATTTACGAAACAATAATTAGAAGCTTAATAGTCCATAAATGTTTTCTTTAGTTATAATATAGCACTGCAATAATCATATCATAGATCATAGTTTTAAATCTTGTATTTAGTTCTTTTTAAATACAGATGGGCATAGGTAAATATGAAGTCTCCATTATATAGTTTTTAATATGCCTGTTGCATCATATTACTTCACTTGAACATTAGCAATTCATATGCTAAGTCAATGGCATTTTAACGGTGAATATTTACTAAGTTAATGGCAATTTAACAGTGATTATTCTACATAGGAAAGCATATGTAAATACAAACAGTAGATTGTGTCTACTACGAGGCACCACTGTCCATGCAATCATAATAGTGTCTCCTACTTTTACACTGGAAGTGTCGTAAGTGTATCGTCTCGTTTACAAGTCTCCGGTGTTGATAAGGAAGAGGGTTTGTAGAGCAAGCGTTGACTATGAAACAGTTATGTGACAAGTTTACAAGTTAGGGTGGACCTAGAAGAAGCTTATCAAAGAGAGGCAATGTGAATGGTGCTGAGGATGTGTGGTACACATCAAAAGTTGTTAAGAGGCATTAAAAGTCTCAATGAAGGAAGCACAATATGTTGTAGAATACGTAGAATATGCGATTGGTTTAGAGTCAACGTTTGTTTATTATCTGTGTGGATGGCGTGATTTGAGTAATCAGAGAAAGGAATATGCTTGATGTTTGTAAAAGTTATGATGAAAAGAAAGTAGACATAAGTGGAAGACTCTGGAGTGTTTGCAAGAGTAGAAAGTAAGCATAAGAGTCAGGTCAAGAGGGTAAATGGAAACTAGGAAGGTGGTCAAATTAATGCTAATATAGTTTAATGGAAGAGAGGAAGCAGAACCCTATGGGCATGGGGTGTTAATATAACGAATGATGGTAAGATTAGAGTAGAAGCGAAGCAAAAGCATAGCAGGGCGTGTGCAAAATATAAAAGATTACGTAGAAAAAGATTTGGAGTATCTATGGGAGCCAAGGTGGGAATGACTGGAATTACTGTTAAGTCAGCTCTCCTTTATGGAAGCAAGTTGTTGACAATGAATGCTGTTAAGATAAATAGTTCGTACGGTATAAATGGTATAAGTATTAAAAAAGTGAGCAATGTGGAGATACGCAGATGTGGTAAAATATGACAAGACGACAACACGTGTCCGAGTATTTTGAGATGTTTAGTCAAATGGAATGAATGGAGGACGAAAGGACGGAGAAAAAGTGTATCATGACGAAGTGATCTAGCTAGGGGATGGGGTAGACAGAGGAATACCTTGAAAGTGTTGAGTAGATGGCGTGAAAGAGCTACTGAGGAGGATGGGCACTGATATCCATGAAGCAGAGGAATAAGGGTGAGACGGAGGTGAATGGCGCAATGTAAATTATTAAGCAAGGTCCTCTCTTTGGCCCTCGGTGTTCACTATATATCTATATATATATATATATTATATATATATATATATATATATATATAATATATATATATATATATATATACATTATATTATATATTTACATATATATATATATATTATATATTTATATAATATATATACTACATATATATATATATATATATATTATATATATTTACTATATATATATATATATATATATATATATATATAGATATAATATATATAAATATCAATATATATACATATATATATATATATATATATATATATATATAATATATCTATATATGTGTGTGTGTGGGTGTGTGTGTGTGTACATATATATATATATATATATATTATATATATATATATATATATATATATATATATAGATATATTATATATATATATGTATATATATATATATATAATATATATATATATATATCTATATATATATAGTACGCACACACACACACACATATATATATATATATATATATATATATATATATATATATATATATATATATATATATATATATATATATACACATGTATGTGTGTCTCTGTGTGTGTTTAGTATGTAATCTCAAGACGAACCCATCAAACATTACTTCCTCTCGACCTCCCTCTAGTTTTTTTTTTTTTTCTTTCTTTTGAGTGGAGGACCGGCCTGCGATCACATCATTGGCTGGAGGGCATCCACTGTGCTTCAGAGAAATCGGAAAATCAAAAAACAGTTTTCGTTTAGGATCAGACTGGACAAGTGTAAAACCATTTGGGAAACTGATGGAAATCACTTGTTTTTTCACTGATATCGGAGTATCTGCTTCGAATTTTCTCTCCGTAAATCTATTTTCTCGTTCTTTTCACTCACCTTCCCTGGTTTTTTGTTTTCGAGTGATTCGAAAACAACAGTCTGTAGCACTACTTTCCTCGTAATGTGTTTCCTTTATCTTTCCGAGTTTCTCTTCTTTCTTTGCTTTTTGCATCCCTCAAAATCAACATTTCCTTTTATTCTCTTCCTTTATAATTTCGCGTTTCTTCCCTTGCTATTTGGTTTGTGAATCTCACTAAAACGACACAACGATAAGAGTTTGTCGTTCTGACGTTAAATATACATTCACCTTGAATTTTCTTATTTTTTTTATTTCAATATTATCATTATTATCATTATTTTTTTCTAGCTTTCGTCTAGTCCCCTAGGAAATCCTGTACAAAAGCGTTCGCACAAGTATTCAATTTTCATGGAAAACACTGTATAATCTTAACGATAATCTACTCCCTTTGATTTGCAGTGTAGAGGCAAAAAAGGCCTAATATTCAGATAGCGAACGAAAGCAGAGCCTCTGTATCGAGCTCGTATCTCAGACCGAGAGGGTTCCGGCGTGTTCCTTGGGCGCATGAGATCACATCTCGACTCTCTTTCACATCTCCGTCAGACGACCAGAAGAAGAAGAAGAAGAAGAAGAAATCCTTCTTACTCCTCTTCTTCCCCTCCGTCTGTTGGAGTCGACTCCGTGGTCTTCTCTGGCCCTCCGAAGAAAAAGAAAAATAACATAATATAAATATAATAAGAATCTAGCGCAACCACATTTCAAATATTAGGTTTTGCGTCGGCCAATGATAGTTCTTTGGTGATGGATTCGCTGGCAAAAGTTGTAAGGAACCACAAGGTTCTAATAACAATTCCGGTTCTTACGGTCTCTCGGGCTGGTACCGCGCTCACCGTCATCTCGCAGTGGAAGATGTTGGGCCCCGGTTTGGCCACGAAATCTCTCTCTCAAATTTACTTTCATTCGTTGAAATGAAATAAACTTTTATAGCTCGTATCACTGTTTCAGCAACGCTGGGATTCAGACGCTTAGACCAGCTGCTTGGCAATGCATCTTGGTATCTCGTTCATACCAGTCCTCCCCGGGCCCCGGTTTGCTACGTTTCGGCATAGCCCATTTGGCGCTGCCGTTTCGGCTTGGCGATTCGGCGTCAGAAAACTAATAGTACTATTCGGCGTAGCCGTTTAGCCGTCAGATTGTTTCGACGTCTTTGTTCGATTAATTTTTCTAGAAATGCAACACGTCCTTTCTGAACTTTATTCAGAAAAATAAAACAGTAAAAATTTTTATATTATTAAAAGACTCAAGGCATCAATAAATTTCCAGATGGAAGGATGATGCATTAAAATTCTATTACTGCTTCTCCTGTGTCTCCCAATAGGAATTTTTCTTCCATACCCAGTTGGGGAAGCATACAGTGTATAGGACTCGGGTATAACAATAATTGCTCCAAATGAGTTGGGTTAGCTGACGCTTGTTTAATAATTTTCGTTTCCTAGTAGAAGTTTTCGCATTGCAGGCAAGTCAGGCCCTATGGCTAAAGCTGCTTGAGAGGCGCCAGTTAAACATTCATTCACTACAACGGTTGGTGGCTCCAGCGTTTCAGCACTTCTTTTCTTAATATCTGTTTTCAACTTTTCAACTTCTACTTTTGCAGCAGATGGTCCATGGGTATGTTGATGCAACTGGCGAATCACTTTTCCATCCTTCATATGTAATCTTACTTTACACCGTCTTTCTGTTTTCACAATCGCCAGAATTTTAATTCAGAATCACTCTTGCTCGTTGCATCAAAATAAAAAGGAATCCATCGTGAATCACTTTGCTTCTTCCACGTTTTGTTAAAATATCTCCTTCCATTCGTACAATAGGCTTAGACGACTGAAAATTCTAAAGCTACCAAAAAAAAGTAAATGTAAAAAAAAAAAACAATTGTTCTCTTGTTAAACAATTGTTAAAATGAGAACTAATTGCGCTAAATGACGAAGTATCCATATGATGGCTAAATGTCGTTTACTACGACAAAGTAGTCATTTGACGCCTAACAGTCTCTCCGCCGAAAATTTCTATATGCCAAATCGGCTACGCCGAATCGGCCAAGCCGAAACAGCGACGCCAAACGGGCTACGCCAAAAAGTCTCATTCCCGTCCCCCCCACCCCTCCCTTGAAGCCCCTGGACAAGCCCCAGGACGCGTTTCATTTATAAAAATGGCCTGTTATTCTTTCCGTGCGTCTCCGATGAGCCGATTCGCGTTGGTGTTTTGCGCTTGTGGGGAAATGACCGTCATTTTCTCGCTCTGAACTGCTCATTGGCGTAAGGCTACGTTCCTATCGTCCGTCATCTTACACGAAATTTGTTATCTTTTTTAGTCCTTGCTGACACGAAGCTGAGGCCGACCACTGAGGGCTCTTGCGACCAGTGCTCCAGCCAGACCACGTGTCTGTCACCTACATTGTTTGCTGGCAATTCGTACCCTAAGAGACGTATTTTTTACACCCATGAAATCCTAATTTACACCTAACAAAAGAATGGGTAACTGACAGATTGTCCAAGCCATAGCATTATCATGATGAGCTTGGGGAGGATATGATCCACAAAATGAAGCAAATAAATATCTTTATTCATCACAATCATTCCTCTGACAAAAGAAAAATCAACGTAAAATTGACAGGTATGGTGCTTTACCGTTAGTACCCTTATTATAACACTTTTAATCGAAGTACTCGACTTGCTTTCATATATATCATAATATATATCATAATCATAAAATAACCTGTTCATATTGATCACTGGTCTTTCCACCAGATGAAAACTGGGGATGATTACACGTGTAAATTTAACTGTAGTATAACTGATTAAACCACGATTCTCTAGAATTAATTTTTTCTTTCTTCCTTCTTTTTTTTTCTTTACAAATTTGTACTTCAGTGAAACATGATTTTCAAGTGATTTTTTTTCTCTTGGTTTTGGGTACACCAACACATCTCAGACGACACCCCGTTTTGCTTTTTATCTTACTTTTTATATGACAGTTCCCTCTGGAGATCGTCCAAGACAGGTTAAGCATTCGGGGCATATTTTATGGACGGCCTCTATGACTTTTCTCTGACTGACTCGGCCAATTTTTAGTTTTCTGTAAAAGAAAACTATCAAATGGATTTGTCTTCCCATCCGCCCTCAAATCGTACAAACTACTGAGGCTAGAGGGCTGCAAATTGGATGGCCATCATCCACCCTCCAATCATCAAACATACCAAATTGCAGCCCTCTAGTCTCAGTAGTTTTTATTTCATTTAAAGTTAAAGTTAGCGATAATCGCACCGCTATAGTGCCAACAACACAGGCCACCAGCGGGCCATGGCTGAAAGTTTTATGGGCATTGACTGAGAGTTTCATGGGCCGTGGCTGAGAGTTTCATATAGCATTATACGCTGCACAGAAAACTCATTTGCGTCGAAGAAACTTCAGCACAATTTTTCCTTGTTTATTCTAGTATCTCCATTTCAAGAAATGGAGAAAAGAAGTTACTGTTAGGCGACCGACCCTCACACGATTCAAAATGGAACGGGTGAATTCGGGAACTCGTTAACTGGGTATTTATCAGTCACTAATTGACACAGGACTCATTGTGACCCATGGCCACTTACACCAGCCGCCGCTCAAGGTTTCTTACAAGTTTCTGAGACATATGACAGCGGCGTCTGGCTTCTATTAGTGGTTACCAACCCAGCCCCGATGGACTGTTAATGCAGTTGTTCAGGATTTAATAAACATTAAATATATGCCCAAATGATTCTTGAATCATCGTTATACCGTTTACACACACAAACACACACACACATACACATAAATGATAGGCAGAAATCAAAGCGCTTTCGTCTTTAGTAAGAAATTCGTTCCTTGACAATGCCCTTAGTAAAGACGAAAGCGCTTGGATTTCTGCCTATCGTTTTCTGGGTATTGTTTTTTTTTTTTTCGACTTATTTAATGAAGTCACGTGCATCTACTGTGATTTTTTAAGCATAATATATGTATATACATTATTATATATATATATATATATATCGATATATATAATATCTATATATATATATATATATATATACTATATATCTAATATATATACCCATTGGGTGCATGCATGGCCACCAAGAAATAGCGTCCTCATGGACCATGCCTCGACCAGGCCTTCCGCCCGATAATTATCGATTTAGCTGTGAGGGGAACCAGCATCAGTTCGATTCAGGAAAAACAGACATGAGGCTGTCCACTGACTTCAATCTTAAACTTGCCGAGAACCGACAAATACTTCCTTTCTGCCTTCATCCCTTTAGAATGGCAAAAAGACAGTGATCACACTCACACACACACACACACACACACACACACACACACACACACACACATATATATATATATATATATATATATATATATATATATATATATATATATTAATATATGTGTATGTATACACACATATATTACTATTTAAGCAGATGAAACCTTTTCACATGACACAAGCACAGACGAAGTCATTGCCTGAAAATTGAAACTTTCATAGAATGTTGATTTCAACCACTTAAAACTGTCACAAAAGAATTCAATACAGAAGAAAAAATGACTTAAATAATGCCGTCATTTCTAACGGAACGGGTAGTACACCATTAATACTAATAACGCTCATATCTTCCTTTTCATCTCTGAAACGTCAGCAACGATCGAGTTGCTGCCCTTTCAGATTCCCCCGTTGATAAACACGCTGACACTTTCCACTCCTCGCCACAGCACTTATTATCTACGTCACTACGTCACTTTCGATTAACTTTGGGCCTTACCCAGGCACGTTGGCTTTATTTTTGCTCGGTTTCCCACCGTTCTTTCGGGCGAATTCACACACCCTAGTTTAAAAAAAAAGTAATAATAATAATAATAATAATAATAATAATAATAATAATAATAATAATAATAATATGTTTGATTAAAAATAATGGCAGAATTCACAGAATTGATTTTATACAAAATTCTTTCGATTCTCATTATTTGTCTTTCTGGCACGCTGGTATTACATATTTTTGATAAAACATGTTTGAAAGAAGGTCTGTTTCCAGCATACACAAACAATAATAATAATAATAATAATAATAATAATAATAATAATAATAATAATACTTAAATGATTACTCATATACTACAGTTGTCTCAAATTTGTTTTTATCATTATTAGAAATATGAAGCACATCACAAACTTGAGTGCTTATTATTATTATTATTATTATTATTAGTTATTATTATTATTATTATTATTATTATTATTATTATTATTATTATTATTATCTCTACTTCTGAGGAAACTTAGTAGCTTGGAACCCGTTGGACTGCTTATTATTATCTTCAAATATTTCTTACTGGGAGAAATGTTCCACCGCCGTAGGCTGTCTGTTTTTGTGACTTCCTGAACATATTATTACGTTACATTACTTAAATACCGTGGGTCATACACACACTACCCGGATTCTAAGCGAAACTGACACCTGTTATTATTATTATTATTATTATTATTATTATATTCTCTCAAACCGAAAGAAAGAAAGTTTCAGAGGACGGCCACTCATTAACAGGTGCTGCTGGTGATGCCTTCCTTCCTTGTAGCTGTATGAAACCGTTAATTTCCCAGTTTTACAGAAGTTAAAATATGAATGTTACACTGGCTGTAATATGCAGCTGGTTCCATGATACTGCCGACCACCAGGATAAATACAATACGTATTCCTATGTGTGTGTGTATACCTATAACTGAATCACGAAAATTTGGAACGTGATGAAATATATAATAATGGCAAAAGCCACAAAGGAAAGTGAAACAAATATATATATATATATAATATATATATATATATATATATATATATATATATATATGCATTAAGCTACAAATGACCTTTAATATCTAATTCACTCTACCTCAGAATTAATATATTTTCATATATGGTTACAGGCACTTCACTGTATATGTCCTGATTTTCTGGGTTCCCCTTCAGTTAACATATATGAAAATATATTAATTTGACGGTTAGAGCGAATAGAATAAAATTAAAGGACATTTTGTTAGCTTAACGCGTATATATGAATCATGGTGCTGTGATCATATATATTATATATATATATATATATATATATATAGTATATATATATATATATATAATATATATATATGATAGATAGATATAGATAGATAGATAGATAGATAGATAGATAGATAGATAGATAGATATATAGATACATATAGATAAATATATGTATATATATATATATATATATATATATTATATATATATATATTATATTTATATATATGTGCGTATACATACTATGTGCGTGTGTAAAAGAGCAAGAGAGAGTGATCGAGGCAGAGAGAGAGTGAGGATTATATTTATGTCAATATACTGCCTTCCAAAGGTTAAACCGTCGGCGGCCAGACATGAGTGGGTGAGTAGGCAATTAAACTATGTCACAAGCGACCTTCACCTGTAATTAGCAGACACTTGATCCGAGAAACTCATTAACAGAAATCACCTGACATATGGCCGTATGATACTAGCAGCTCTATGATCCTGTCAGTAATTTGACGGAATCTCTCTCTCTCTCTCTCTCTCTCTCTCTCTCTCTCTCTCTCTCTCTCTCTAATATATCTTTACATGTAATTTCTATTTGAGTTATATTCTCAATATCTGTAATCCTTTTAACTTTGTGACCTTTTTTCCTTCTTCTACAAGCTCAGTCTTATCTTTAAGGGATTATCGTTAATTACAATCATCAAACCCAACTGTATGATTTCTAATCGCAATATGGTGTCCTTGTTTTAAAGTAATTAGGGACTACGATCAATTAAACTTAAAATTCATATAAGCAAGAGAAAACTGCAACACTGCCAATGTGAATAACGCAGCCATCAAAATCGCTCTAATTAAATAATATTACACTCCGTAGGAACAGGTTAGCAAATTCTCATAAATATCGAGAGAGAGAGAGAGAGAGAGAGAGAGAGAGAGAGAGAGAGAGAGAGAGACTACAGCCATCCTTGTATAAAGGTATTGTGCGCAATTTGCCCTGTACAGTAAACTGTAGACCGTAATAAATGCTCTTTGCACGGAACCCCACGGGACCCTCAGTTGCCTTACTTTGTCTTTTACTCTGCATCAGCTCTCATTAGCTCTCCGGCGTCAGTAACCTAAATAATGTGAAGCCAGATTTAATAGCCACAGACCAACAACCCTCTCCCCTACCCACCCAACTTCTGTAAGACTGTCTTGTTCCAATATTCATCTCTTTTGTAAGAACATATCCATTGTGGGCCTAAAAATGTGACTCTGTGGTGTGCTTCAACTATCTAATAATAATAATAATAATAATAATAATAATAATAATAATAATAATCAGGAAGAAGACCCTGTTTCAAGCATGTTCTATTGAAGGAGATTGCTGCTTCAGCTGCATTGAAATCTATAGAAGTTCTTTTCTATTCTTCTTTTCAAAGCCGATACGAAGACTAGAAAGGAACTTCTATCGAATAAATGCAGCTGAAGCAGCAATCTCCTTCAATAGAATAATAATAATAATAATAATAAATAATAATAATAATAATAATAATAATAATAATAATAATAATATCTCCCTGTCTTTCTTCTTCACTCGGCGAGGAAAAACGGCAGATGTGACTGATCAGTTTTCTCTGAAATCGGAGCCATTTCACTGACCTACTTATTCTAAAACCTTGTTCAACATGAGAAACAAGAGAGAAACATAAACACAGAGAGAGAGAGAGAGAGAGAGAGAGAGAGAGAAAGGGGGGGGGGGGATCGTAAAACCAAGCTTGCCCAGTCCAGGTCTAATTACATACGTGAGTGTGTGCAAGACGCATAAGATCCCCCTTTCCCAAGAATAAAAAAAAAAAGTTCGCAAAAAAAAATTCCTGCCAAAGACATATATAGTACTTCCCTCCATGGAAAGTCCTTTACATGCCTCCAAACACAAGGCATTTTTTATATAACATCTCTTTTCCCAGTGAACAGACCCTTACGATCTTCTTCAGGTGTGCCACCATCACGCGAATTCCCAATTGACTGTAATTTTCCTGGATGGACAAAGGTGTTCTCTCTTGGTTGTAATTCGTCGAGGTTACTTAATATTAGTCGCGGTTCTTGGTGTGATATGCAAAAGACGTGATAACAAAGAACGCCCTCTAGCTAGATTATATAGTATACTATATAAAATATATATATATATATATATATATATATATATATATATATATATATATATATACACACACGAGTACCAATGCATATATGTACTTCGACGAGAGTTGCAATTATATATATATATATATATATATATATATATATATATATATATATATATATATATACGATTATAAACATATAATATATATAGGATCTAAACATTAAATTTAACACCAAAAGTATATACATATATGACGGGTATTTATTGTAAGCGGACGACTGTAATGCAAGACAAACACCTATATATTCTCAATTGCATTCACACGACACAAAAGCATCACCAACAGCCCATCGATGACTTCGATTACTTTAGACGGGTCTATTCTCCGAAAACCGGTGTCCGCGAATAAATATTCGAAAATAATTCTTCGAAATCACACATTTCAACATACAATAACTTCGAGAGCAAATAACTTCGAAAGGCGATTATTTTTTCTGACCGAACATCTTCAAAATCCATAAAAATGCTTCTCCTAATCGATTGCAAAATTTTCTATAAACAAGACCATTTTAGTGACAAATTCCTTACGGGAGCATGACGTCGATTCACAATCATTCCTTACGGGAGCATGACGTCGATTCACAATCATTCCTTACGGGAGCATGACGTCGAGAATCACCAATCATTCTTACGGGTTAGTCATGACGTCGATTCACAATCAGGGTTCTTACAGGAGCATGAAGCGATTCACAAGCATTCCTTACGGGGAGCATGACGTCTCGATTTCACAATTATCCTTACGGGAGCATGACGTCGATTCACAATCATTTCCTTACGGAGCAGAGGGAGAGCGTCGATTCACAATCATTCCTTCACAGAGCAAGACGTCGATTCACAATCATTGTAGCAAGGACGTCTTGGGATACATTTCATCCTTTACAAACGCAGGGACGTCGATTTGGGACCGTCGATTCACGGGAATCATCTTACGGGAGCAGCATGGGACGTCATTACTATTCCCATTTTTACGGGAGCATGAGTCGTTCACAATCATTCCCTTTTCGGGAGCCAGACGGTCGAATTCACAATCATTTCCTTACGGGAGCATGACGTCGGATTCACAATCTTTCTTATTTTGGGAACCAGACGTTTCGGGGATTCACAATCATTCTTACGGGAACAAGACTTCGATTCACATCATTCCTTACAGAGGCGCAAGACGGGTCGATTCACATCATTCCTTACGGGAGCCAGAAAGACAGCTGATTCACCAATCATTCCTTACGGGAGCATGACGTCGATTCACAATCATTTCCTTATGGGAGCAAGACTTCGATTCACTAATCATTTCCTTACGGGAGCAAGACGTCGATTCCATCATTATCCTTACGGGAGTCATGACGTCGATTCACAACTCATTTCTCACTGGAACAAGACGTCGATTCACAATCATTTCCTTGTGGAATCAAAGAACGTCGATTCACATCATTCCTTAACAGGAGCAAGACGTGGACGTCGATTCACAATCATTTTCCATACGGGAGCATGACTCGATTCCATCATTTCTTACGGGAACGAGACTATTCGATTCACAATCATTCCTTACAGGAGCAAGACGTCGATTCACAATCATTCCTTACGGGAGCATGACGTCGATTCATAATCATTTCTTACGGGAACAAGACGTCGATTCACAATCATTCCTTACGGGGAGCATGCGTCGATTTCACATCATTCCTTACGGGAACAAGACGTCGATTTCACAATCATGTCCTTACTCAGGAGTCAAGACGTCGAATTCACAATCATTCCTTA
This sequence comes from Macrobrachium nipponense, assembly GCF_015104395.2. Lineage (NCBI taxonomy): Eukaryota > Metazoa > Arthropoda > Malacostraca > Decapoda > Palaemonidae > Macrobrachium > Macrobrachium nipponense. The sequence goes on from NC_061104.1 coordinate 23,845,551, forward strand.
ACGACGTCATTTGACGTTCGATTCAATCATCTTCGGCACAAACGGTTCGATTCATCATCAATTCCCATTCCTTAGGGAGCAGACGTCGAATTCACATCATTCCTTACGGACAAGACGTCCGATTCACAATCTTCCGTAACGGGACAAGGACGGTTCGATTCATCATTTCTTACGGGGAGAGCATGACTCGTTCACAATTCATTCTTACAGGAAGCAAGAACGTCGATTCCACAATTCTTCCACGGAGCATGACGTCGATTCACATCATTCCCTTACGAGAGCAAGACTCTTGACAGGACGTCGATTCACAATCACCTTCCTTACGGGATCATGAAGTCGATTCACAATCATTCCTTACTCGAATAAGACGTCGATTCACAATTCATTTCTTACGGAGCAAGACTCGATCACCAATCATTCTTACGGGAGCAAGACGGATCGATTCACAATCTTTCCTTATCGGTTACGGGAGCAAACGTCCGATTCACAATCATTCCTTACGGGAGCAAGACGTCGATTCACAATCATTTCTTACGGGAGCAAGACGTCGATTCACAATCATTCCTTACGGGAGCAAGACGTCGATTCACAATCATTCCTTACGGGAGCAAGACGTCGATTCACAATCATTCCTTACGGGAGCAAGACGTCGATTCACAATCATTCCTTACGGGAGCAAGACGTCGATTCACAATCATCCCTTACGGGAGCAAGACGTCGATTCACAATAATTCCTTACGGGAGCAAGACGTCGATTCACAATCATCTCTTACGGGAGCAAGATGTCGATTCACAATTGGAGCAAGACGTCGATTTGCATCAATTCTTACGGAGCCAAGACGTTTCCGATTCACAATCATTCCTTGCGGAGCCAGACTCGGATTCGCTAATCATTCCTTACGAGCAAGACGTTGATTCGCAATTCATTCCTTACGGGGGAGCAAGACGTCGATTCCGCAATTCATTCCTTACGGGCGCAAGACGTCACTCCACAATCATCAGACAGCGAATTCACAATCCTTTTCCCTTCGGGAGCAAGAGACGTCGAATTCACAATCTTCCTTACGGGACTTCCATTGACTCGGAATTCAACAATCCTTCCCTTACGGGAGCATGACGTCCTTCACAATCTTCCTTAAGGGAGGCAAGACGTCGATTCACAATCATTCCTTACGGGAGCAAGACGTCGATTCACAATCATTCCTTACGGGAGCAAGACGTCGATTCACAATCATTCCTTACGGGAGCAAGACGTCGATTCACAATCATTCCTTACGGGAGCATGACGTCGATTCACAATTACAAAAAAATTTTTTTCCCTACGGGAGCATGTGACGTCGCTTCAACAATTCAATTTCCCCTTACGGGAGAAGCGTCGATTCACAAATCATTCTTACGGGAGCAAGACGTCGATTCACAATCGTTCCTTACGGGAGCATGACGTCGTTCACTCAATTCCTTTTGGAGGCAATTGAACGTTGATTCACAATCATTCCTTACGGGAGCAAGAACGTCGATTCACAAAATCATTCCTTAACGGAGCTGACGTCGATTCACAATCATTCCTTACGGGAGCAAGGACGTCCGTTCCACAATTCCTTTTAACGGGAGCCGACGTCGTTACCAATCATTTCCTTACGGGAGCATGACGTCGATTCACAATCATTCCTTACGGGAGCATGACGTCGATTCACAATCATTCCTTACAGGAACAAGACGTCGATTCACAATTTTCGAAAGTCCAATCGAAAGTTATTACGCCCCTTGGTGAAAATGTGTTTATTTGTAAACAGTTCAAAAGTCCAGCTTTCTTTTTTTATAAAGCGATTTTTAATTAAAAATAAAAGAAAATTACTGAGAAAATTGTTTGTCCGTCCGCACTTTTCCTCTCCGCCCTCAGATCCTAAAAACTACTGAGGCTAGAGGGCAGCAAATAGGTACGTTGATCATCCGCATGATCGTGCGTCTGGCAACGCTAAAGGACAGGCCACCACAGGGCTGTGGCTGAAAATTTCATGGGCCACTGCTCATAGTGCATCATACGCTGTGCAGAAAACTCGATTGCTCCGAAGAAACTTCGATGTATTTTTCAATTGTTTATTGATGTCACTAAACATAGGTTAACATTCTGTAAGTTTGTTTGTTTGGTGTTTTTACGTTGCATGGAACCAGCGGTTATTCAGCATCGGGACCAACGGCTTTACGTGACTTCCGAACCACGTCGAGAGTGAACTTCTACCACCAGAAATACACATCTCTAATCCCTGAGTGGAATACCCGAAAATCGAACACGTGGCCACCGAGGTGGCAGGCCAAGACCATACCGATCACGACACTGAGGCGCTAACAATTTGTAAGTGAAAATGAGTGCAAAAACCTTCCTATTTTATTACTACTGACCGCGAAGAAACTCAAGTTTCTAAATGACAAATCATGCAGGTAATACAACAACACGTGAGAAGGCTAGTTATTTTTTTATTACGGTAAAGACACCTGAGTTTCTATCACCTTATAATATCCATTGCAACATCTCAGTTTTCCTGTGCAACCGCACAAATACAAGTTCACACAACGAAATCATAGGAATGATTTTAACTTTACAAGTCTATGAACGAAAACCAACAGCTGCGAGAGATTCCTGATGTTTGCATACGCTCTTTCTGATGTCGGGCTATTATGTTCTCGAATTAACTCCATTTGCAATATTATTGTCATTTGCCTTCCACAAATCGTAGGCCGCTGGGATTTTCAAATCTGTATCAAGGATGTCTACGTATTTGTGCACAAGGCAGTGTTTTAATACTAAGCTTTTACTTCTAATGATTTTTGCTTTGAAGGAGACGCAGAAAGAGGGAAAAGGTCACGTCGGGTTTCTGAGAAAGTAAAAGTTCTCGCTCCCATATTAAACATCAGTTCAGTATCTATCAGTTTTGGAAGTGGAATGCTTTATGAAATAACTTAAGAAAGTCAGTCAGCTGCTATGTATGATTGTGCTTTCAGTTTACTCTGATACATGAGCAGGGAAGACTGGTAATGTGGAGTCAGAACAAGCTGTGACGCTCATGCCCAATAACTCCTTACATATTCGCATGCTTTCAGCTGTTGCCTTTGAGCCAAGGAAGAAAGTTTCGAGGAAATTAATATGTACCACATGAAGTAGAAAGCCTCTCTGATTACTCTGAAGGGCCATAGATGGTCGCCTAGCAGACGGGAAAACGTCGTGCTGCAGAATCTGAAACAGTGGAAAAGTATCCTTTCATAATAAATTTACTTCTTTTTTTTTAAGCTGACGATTAATAACCACAGTCGATATCACTTACGTTTCTACCTTGCTTTTGAATGGCTGATGCATCTGAAACGTAACCTCCGATGGGCGGTGAGCAACATGAGCTTCCGCCAGCCCAGATTAGCTTTGCTGATATTGGCTGCGGATATTGACCGTCAGCTCACGTAACTTAAACTCACAGGAAATTTTGTAAGTGCTTTGACCAACGAGCAATCTTTAAATTAAATGCTGTTTGGAAGAATAAGAATTTTCTAAGGTTTTGAAAGATTCCAACAAATATATGCTACTGCGGAATGAATGAAGAAATTTATTAGATTCATTGATGACTCCTTACCTGAAAGATTACTTATCTGGAATCGCAAACAATATTTTTTGGGTTAATAATAAAGTTTATAATAAACTTCTTTTTAATGTTTAATGTATTTAATGTAATAAGGGACTTTTGTACAAGATCTTACTGTTCTTTTTTGTTTCCGAAAAGTTTGAAAATGATTATTCGAAGCTTTGGTCTTCGAAGTAAGTAGTTTACACAAGAATTTGTTTTCTCTCTTGAGACAATCCGTAATCCATCCCTGAAGATGGGAGGGAGAGAAGAATTGGGAGTATGGAAATAATGAATGGACAATAAGAGCGGAAACCTTCCCACCTCCCTTTTCCAATCATTATCTCCATACTCCCAATTCTTCTCTCCCTCCCATCTTCATTTCTCTTCCAGACGGTCTTTCACCTTTAGCTGCTCTCGTTTCTCCTGCTCTGTGCAATTCTTTGCCTTCTATTCTTCTTCCCATTCCTCCTCTTAGATACTCCTCCAAATTCTTTTCCTTTTCCTCGTTCTAATGCTCTTACCCATACTTCTTTAAGTGGCAATTCTCTCAGTCTAGTTCTCTTTCTCTCTTTTCTACGCCAAATTCTCTCCTCACGCTGTATTTTATCTCCCTCTCCTTAACTTTATCAAAACTTTTCTTCGTTTACTCCTCTTTTTCTTGCGCCACTGCCTCCGTTTTCTGATTCACTCTCTTCTTTTGCCCGCATTTAATTCTCCATTCATAGTGACAAATACCTAGATAGCAACCATTACCGCACACCTAATTCTCTTCATTCTTTGCCTCCAAATAATGATTCTCTTAATCCTATTATTAATTCCTGAATCTAAAGTCTCATCCTCTTCATTCTGCTTATGATTTCCTTCTTCTCAAAGATTCTCCCTCCTAATCCTTTTCCATCTTCTTCCTCATTCTCTTCGTCCCAAATATTGCCTTCCAGTATCAGCACAAACGAGAGATAAAATTCAATTCGTCAAGGTCTCAGTTGGTTTGACGAGTCCGACGGTCCACACCAGGCTTCTTATCGCCTTTTAGCACCATACCAAACTTAGGGGTCGAATAAAGGCAAGGGGCCTTGAGGGCATAAAGGCAGATTAATCTAAAACCGATCAACTAACTATTTAACCTGTTTGTTTTGTTTCAGGTTTTTGGAATTCTGTAAGTTCTCTGGACTGGAAAAGATTGCTGTTCACTTATTAGAATTAATGAGAGAGAGAGAGTGTGTGTGTGTGTGTGTGTGAGAGAGAGAGAGAGAGAGAGAGAGAGAGAGAGAGAGAGAGAGAGAGAGAATACCAAACTCATCTCGCCTAACTTACAATGCTAGCATACCCGACGTATTTTTTTTTTTCATTCATGACCTTGTATCTAATCTGAATTGGTAAAGGCACACATACACACACACACACACAGAATACTAAACTCATCTTGTCTTACTTACAATGTTAACACACCAGACGTATTTTTTATTTTTTATTCATGCCCTTGTATCTAATCAGAATTGTTAA
>NC_061104.1:23858164-23880664 GCF_015104395.2 Macrobrachium nipponense
ATTTAACCACCGACCTTAGATGCTAAACAGATACGGGAGTAAATGTCAACCAATTTGGGCTGACGAAATTTCACCGGACCAGCTACATGACGACACACATCGCCTATGCAGCCTTATAGTAGGGGTAGCCACATACCATACGTAGCCTAATGGCCTGTAAGTCTGAGTGGTCTTATAACCAGTTTGGACTTGAAGCCTGAGTAGCCTAATAGCCTATGTAGCCAATTGGCCTATGTAGCTAATTAACCTAGTAAGTAGCATAATGCCAAAATAACCCTATGTAGTATTATAGCCAAAGTAACCTATTGGCCAAACTTGGTTAATAATCTATGCAGCCGGAAAGTGGAATTTAATGCTTCACACTTGTTCCTATTCAGGAAAGAGAAGCATTACTTTTTTGTCAATATATGACTTTGAAACTTTGATGAAGGATTAAACTTTCATATATAAAAACGCAGCAAGCAAAGAGGGGACGGGTACGGTGTAAGAGAGGATAAACAAAAAAAACAAAAAACAAAAAAGCATACCAAATAGGGCAATAACGACGAAAGGAACCTAGTCAGAAAAACAGACACCAAAGAAGGAAAACAGAACGAAAAACACACGCAAAAAAGGAACCAGTAAAGAATGTATTCCATACAAGTAACCCAACTCAGCAGGAGGACCCTTGACTAACGAACCGTTCTGAAGCATCCTATAAATTAAGGACCACTGACATCAAGAAGTCGCATTGGACGTCCGAGTGACATCCTTGAAGGCTTCCGTATATCTCCCCCGACTTGCCACCGTCGTCTTCCTGTCACAACAGCACGACAAACCGCGCCCGTAAACATGGAATCATTAGAGGCACATGACACTCAGACTTCCTTCGGAGATGGTCGCCAGGAAGAGATTTGATCCACGCCTTCACAAATCGTCTCAATTTTAACGCTGTAGATACTGCGGTTTAGTTCGAGGCAGATTTAATATTGACGGGGAAATTGACATTCATCCGAGAGGCGTCATTTTAAATTAGTAACTTTCAAAGTACGTGCCACTATAAGTTTAGCATTTACAAATGATGCAGTTGGGCCATGAGATCGGCAATTAGCGAGTTCGTGTGATTTAATCCAGAGCACTTTTATCGAATGTGAATGCGAATTAGGCCGCCTTTATTAAACTTGATCCACGAGATATATCCTGTGATTGTACGATGCAGCCTCAACATTCCCCAACAAAAATTATGTTGAGCAGCAGAGAGTTAAAGTGATTAAATTCTTAATTCAAACCACTGCTATCGAATAGGGATATTTATTAAAGCATTTTTATTTTCCAGTAAGAGATATAGCCTGATATTATGTACCAAGTATATACAAATTAGCCCAGACAAATTATATTGAGCAGCAGCACAATAACTGATTTAATTCTAAACATTTCTATCGAAGAGGAATATCATATACTTGCACATATTAATTCTTATTTTCGCATCAGGCATAACTTGAGATATACTAGCAACCCATACTTAAATTGACATGATACTGAATTAGGAATTGTTATAAATGTAGAATAATTTAACATAAAATGACACTACAGCATACTCGGTGAGATCGATTATTTGAAATAATAGTGATTTTATTATGCGCTTGCCTATAAATTTCATATTATACTCTCTCTCTCTCTCTCTCTCTCTCTCTCTCTCTCTCTCTCTCTCTCTCTCTCTCTCTCTCTCTCTCTCTCTCTCAGCAGACTTGAATATATTTTCTTAAATCATCCAAGTAGGATTCTGTGAACTTTTTGAGACATTTATGGATTCGTAATCCCCGGTAAGAAAATCCTTTCCATGATTTTCTTGCAATGAATAGCCATAGGATTGTCGTTCATCTTGAGCTTCCCTTCAGTTATATAACCTGAATTATTTCAAGATGCGGTTTTTATACCCTTGTTCCTTCTATATGCCGGCACTTTCACAGTTAATTTCTAAGTCAATATTGTTTGATTGCTAAGCAAAAAAACACGAAATTATGCAGAAAAATGTGCAATGTCAATGTTACAAAGCGTCACGCACCATCGAAAAAAGATAAAAAAATAAAACACACACACAAAAATCTATCAGAATTGCATAAAGAAAAACGCTACTTTCAATGTAAAGCAAAATAAAATAAAATGAATCACGACATATCCATCTCAATATTTCTTTCCAATTCAATTCTAAATTTTCGTTCCCCATTCTCAAAGATTTTGAAAGGAACGGCTATTTTAACAAGTGCGACGGGAAAACAATCAATCAATCACTCGCTGGTAAGAGACGCGGCAGTTTCCAACCTAGTATACAAGTGGCAGCACTTACCTCTCTGACAGACCAAATGCTCCTTGCACTTACCTGAAATAGAAAGCTTAGTTAATAGAGAAAATGTGGAGTTATTCTCGTACAAACACATGCACACGTACAGACATATAAAGCATATATATATTATATATATACTATATTATATATATAGTATATATATATATATATAGTATATATATATATATATATATATAAATATGATATATATATATATATATATTATATATATATATATATATACATATATATATGATATATATATATATATATATAAATATATATATATATGTATATATATATATATATATATATATATATATATATATATATATATAATATATATATATATTATATATATCTTGCAATTCCACAATGGTCCCGTGAGTGAAGTATATAAGAGATCCTCACGTGAAATGAAAGAAGGAGGTACCAAGACTTTCAACTTTTATTCCAAGTCATCTTTAGGGTACTGAACAATTTTAAGAGAACAACTTATACAAGAAAAGCAACATGAGGCCACAAATAATAAAACAAGTCAACAACCTACTTAAGTATGCAGATAAACATTGTTCAAAACAAAAGACATACTTAACGGAAATATGTAGTTGCTAAAATCACAGTACAAAACTATCCTGTTGTAAAATATCTAACAACATTGTTTAAACTTTTAAAATCATCAAGAATAAAACTTTTTAACAATTCGTCCATCTTAAAAAGACCATCGCTCATATTCATGTTATTAAAAGAACTAATGAGGCAACCTTCAACTAACAATCTGTCATGCATTGATGAACTTCTAAAAACGACTGTAGCTGAATTCCAGTCTATAGGGTGTTCAAAATCCCTCACGTGACAAAAAATGGCACTTGAACCGTTCGCAACCCGTACATTATATTTATGCTGTGTAACTCTCTTACTTAGTTCCTTACCAGATTGTCCAATATAAGGCAAATTACAAACGGAGCAGTTAATTTTGTACGCGCTTCCTTTTGTCATCACTGATTTATTACAAAACAATGCATTTTTGACAGATGAATTATTACTAAACACAACATTTATATTCAGACATTTCAGGCTACGTACAATTGATAAAAATTCACAGTGGTATGGCAAAACTAAAATATTTTCAATTTCAAACTTACTTGATCTTTCGTGACAATAAAATGATGTTTTGGCACTTTGGAGGCAACTATCAATAAAATACCTTGGGTAACATAATTCTTTCGCAATTTCATAGATGTTCTTAATTTCCTCGTCTAAGAATTCAGGATCACAAATTCTATATGCCGGTAAAAACATCCCTGTTTTTAGTAACTACATATTTCCGTTAATTATGTCTTTTGTTCTGAACAATGTTTATCTGCATACTTACGTAGGTTGTTGACTTATTTTATTATTTGTGGCCTCATGTTGCTTTCTTGTATAAGTTGTTCTCTTAAAATTGTTCAGTACCCTGAAGATGACTTTGGAATAAATGTTGAAAGTCTTGGTACCTCCTTCTTTCATTTTCACGTGAGGATATCTTATATATATATATATATATACTATATATATATATATATATATATATATATATATATATATATATATATATATATATATATATATATATATATAAAACTAAAACATTCAGAAGTCCCATGAAGACAACAGTCTAAGAAGAGAGAGAGAGAGAGAGAGAGAGAGAGAGAGAGAGAGAGAGAGAGAGAGAGCGGTGCCGTACCTTTCCTCAGAAATATCCCCTTACTGAAAATCGTAATGGGGATGATTACTCTAAGAATACGGTGTATAATCTGAAATATTACCTCGAATCGTTCATATCTATGAGAGGCTTGTCCTTTTGAGGAAAAGAGATGATAAAAAAAATTTTCCAAATGCAATACTCCGGTAAAATATACAAGTAAATAGCAAATGGCAAGGAAGCAAATGCGCTTTGCTATGGTAAAAGAATTTCGAAAAATAGAACAAAGTCATTGACTCTCCATAGAATATGGTAATCCTGCACCGACTTCATTTTCATTCAGTCTGCGCGCTCTTATTCACCCGTCCAACACCTCACTTTCTCCTTGCTAAGGATCTAACTCGCGTTTCTTCCATTTTCCTCCTCCCTTTCCTCAGTCGGACATCGATCAACACACAGCGAAATGCAGCGGGTTTCCACCTGAAGGAATCCTCGTCGAGCGAAACCCGACCTTCCGTCGGGCGTGAGTAAGGGTCACGAGAGCATCTCCGGACGATGAAGAGCGAGAGGGAGGGAGGGAGGGAGGGAGGGAAGGAGAGTTATCGCGCAGATCGGTGCAAAAGTAAACACAATGATCAGCTCTCCCGAAATCCCAGGTTGACAGTCCCGGTACCTGGTCGAAGCGAGTTAATCTTCATGGTTGAGTGGTTGTCTCACCTGCATCGCGGCGCTGGGCCGTGTTCGAGGCACGGCCCGGAAGGTGTGTGCGTGCGCGCGTACGTACGTGTGTGTGTGTGTGTGTGTGATGTCATTCGAACGGCACACGGGTACCCCGGATACCTTGCGGGCCATTGGGTACCGTCCGGGACAATGGTACGGTACCATCATATTGCAACAACACTTAATACGACTGTAGAAATGTTGAATTGGTACTCAAAGCTCTTTTTTTTATTTTTTAACAAATACAATGATTAGATCGTGGCTACTGTTTTTTTATTTGTTGTAACAGCAACAAATAAAATGCACGTGTATGTTAATGGGTAAATTAACCAGTCTTACGAATGAACACCTATATACACATCTACAGCACGAATTCTTGCCGTCACACCTTACAACGCAAGCCACGTTTAAAAGGTAATTGAATTCATTTTGTCTTTTGGTCTCCTATTTAATGATATTACTATTTCTTTTTTCATCGGACGGTTACTGTATTGAAACATATTGGGAGATCTAGCCTCTAGTCCAGCTAGGCGGACAACTGTCAATACTCTGTCTCATTCACGGGTTATCGAAGTGAGTCTAAATTATCGAATTTCTTGGGCAGAGACCGATGCCGAAAAGGAGGAATCCAAACACGCCACCAGACAATAGTCCACTTAATTAGCACCCAGTAGCGGGGTAGTGCCGTCAGTGTACCTCACATGGTTCATTGTAGGCATTACTTCGGCCACTAGTGCAACCTCTTTCATTCCTTTTACTGTACCTCCGTTCTTATTTGTTCTTCAACCTGACTTTCCACTCTCTCCAGCAATTGTTTCATAGCGTAACATCGAGGTTTTCTTTCTGTTACACCTTTCAAACCTTACTGTTAATTTCCCTTTCAGCACCGAATGACCTCATAGGTCCCAGCGCTTGGCATCTAGCCAAAATTCTATATTCTGTTCTATTCTAGTAATTGGGGAAATAAACTCGAATGCACGTCGTTCCTTCAAAGGGTTGTAAATTATCTATGCCTTTAAGATCACTGAGTATACTCGAATGATTTTCCGCTATCACTGCGAATACGCCTGTCACTGATGAAGGTCAGTTCTTAAGGTCGTTCGTGCGAGAATGACTAACCAAAAGTGACATATTTCACTGTAGATAATTACGGACCCCGCATGCGTTCTTGAATGGAATGATTTTTAAGCCTGAGCTAACAATACACACCGGGCTAACCTAGTGATAATTTACAAGTGTGCAGAGAGAGAGAGAGAGAGAGAGAGAGAGAGAGAGAGAGTATATTTTGAAGGAGGAAAGTACAGCATTGTCTAAAAATTCAGAATTTTCCTTCAGTAAACACGGGTCATTATGGCAAAAGCTTCCAGTAAGTATCAATTATTCAAGAGAGAGAGAGAGAGAGAGAGAGAGAGAGAGAGAGAGGGAGAGAGAGAGAGAGACCCTACCTTACCTTACCTTACAGACCTAACATCTTGTTCGGGTTGCTTCAGGTCCCTCAGTGTGAGGCACCTCTAATGTCTACCAGAGTTGCTAATGCATCTTCCGGTATATTTTGCATCTTCCAATCTTGGATGCAGCTTAGATATTTACCGCTCTTATTCGTAAACACATCTACGCTCACTCCTGCTATATTCCTCAGCTGAGCTGGCAACGCATTGAATAGACGCTGCTTTGTCGATGCTGGTGCGTAGTGGATTATTGTCCTGTGTGCTTTCCTTATTTTTCCTGGTATAGTTTTGGGCACTAATAATCTACCTCTGCTTGCTCTTTTTGATATTTTTAGCTCCATGATGTTTTCGGCAATTCCTTTTAGCTGTTTCCATACCTGAATTATCATGTAGCGTTCTCTTCTCCTTTCTAGACTATATAACTTTAAAGATTGTAGTCTTTCCCAGTAGTCAAAATCCTTAACTTCTTCTATTCTAGCTGTAAAGGACCTTTGTACACTCTCTATTTGTGCAATATCCTTTTGATAGTGTGGGTACCATATCATATCGCAATATTCAAGTGGACTACGAACATACGTTTTATAAAGCATAATCATGTGTTCAGCTTTTTCTTGTTTTTGAAGTGCCGTAACAACATTCCATTTTTTGCTTTACATTTTGCCAAATGAATTGCTATTGAATCATTGCATAAAAACAGTTCCTATTCAACATCACCAAGGTCTTTAACGCTTCCTTATTTGTGATTGTCTCATTATTAGGTCCCCTACATGCATATAGCTTTCCTTCTCTTTCTCCATAATTTATTGATTCAAATTTATCAGAGTTAAATACCATCCTATTTACCTCTGCCCAATCATATACTTTGTTAAGGTCTCTTTGTAGCGCGTTCCTATCTTCATCACAATTAATTTCTCTACTTATTCTTGTGTCATCGGCGAAACTACTCACTACCGAGTCCTTAATATTACTGTCTATGTCTGCAATCATAATAACAAACAGCAATGCAGCTAACACCGTACCTTGTGGCACACCGGATATTACCTTAGCTTCATCCGATTTCTCATCGTTTGCAATAACTATCTGTTTTCTGTTGTGTAAAAATTCTTTTAACCATCTTCCTACTTTGTCCAATATATTATGTTTCCTAATTTTCTTCGCTAATATATTATGATAAACCACATCTGTTTCAACGTTTTTCATATTTTTGTATGTGTTCTCACCGTGGACTAACAGTTGGGTTTGTGTACTTTTTCCGGGTACAAAACCATGTTGTCCTATATTAAACAAATTATTTTTTATTAACTGTTTCATAATATTTTTCTTCATTACCCTTTCATACACTTTCATATGTGATGTAAGACTCACAGATCTATAATGACTTGCCTCTAGTCTTGATCCACTTTTGAAAGTAGGGGTAATATATGCTAATTTGTGTTCATCATAAAACTTGCCTGAGAGAGAGAGCGAGAGAGAGAGAGAGACCTTAAAGACCTAACAGACCTTACCCGTTCGTTCGGAGGTTGCCCCAGGTCCCTCAGTGTGAGGCACCTCTAATGTACCAGAGAGTTGCTAGTTACATCTTCCGGTATATTTTGCATCTTCCAATCTTGGATGGTCTGGATGCAGTTTAGATATTTGTCGAGCTTATTCTTAAACACATCTACGCTCACACCTCCTGATATATTCCTCAGATGAGCTGGCAACGCATTGAAATAAGACGCTGCATTATCGATGCTTGGTGCGTAGTGGATTAATGTCCTGTGTGCTTTCCTTATTTTTCCTGGTATAGTTTTGGGCACTATTAATCTACCTCTGCTTGCTCTTTCTGATATTTTTAGTTCCATGATGTTTTCTGTTATTCCTTCTATCTGTTTCCATGCCTTAATTATCATGTAGCGTTCTCTTCTCCTTTCTATACTATATAATTTTAAGGATTGTTGTCTTTCCCAGTAGTCAAGGTCCTTAACTTCTTCTATTCTAGCTGTAAAGGACCTTTGTATACTCTCTATTTGTGCAATATCCTTTTGATAGTGTGGGTACCATATCATATTGCAATATTCAAGGGTGGATTAGTAACATATGTTTTATAAAGCATAATCTTGTGTTCAGCTTTTCTTGTTTGAAGTGCTGTAACAACATTCCATTTTTGCTTTACATTTTGCCAAAAGAATTGCTATTTGATCATTGCATAACATGTTCTATTCATCATCACACCAGGTCTTTAACTGCTTCCTTATTTGTGATTTGTCTCATTATTAGGTCCCCTATATGCATATAGCTTTCCTTCTCTGTCTCCATAATTTATTGATTCAAATTTATCAGAGTTAAATACCAATCCTATTTACCTTTACCTTGCCCAATCGTATACTTTGTTAAGGTCTTTTTGTAGAGCGTCCTATTCTTCATCACAAGTAATTTCTCTACTTATTCTTGTGTCATCAGCGAAACTACTCACTACCGAATCCTTAACATTACTGTCTATGTCTTCAATCATTATAACAAACAGTATTGCAGCTAACACCGTACCTTGTGGCACACCGGATATTGCCTTGGTTTCATCCGATTTCTCATCGTTTGCAATAACTATCTGTTTTTCTGTTGTGTAAAAATTTTCTTTTAAACCATCTTCCTACTTTATCTACGATATTGTGTTTTCTTAGTTTTTCTTCTTCGCTAATATATTATGGTCTACTTTGTCAAAAGCTTTTGCAAAGTCTAGATAAACCACATCTGTTCATTTCCGCTTTTCATATTTTTGAATATGTTCTCACGGTGGACTAACAGTTGGGTTTGTGTACTTTTTCCGGGTACGAAACCGTGTTGTCCTATATTAAACAAATTATTTTTCATTAAATGTTTCATAATATTTTTCTTCATTACCCGTTTCATAACACCTTTCATAATATGTGATGTTAGACTCATAGGCCTATAATTACTTGCCTCTAGTCTTGATCCACTTTTGAAAGTAGGGGTGATATATGCTAATTTGTGCTCATCATAAATCTTGCCTGTATCTACACTTTGTCTTAATAATATTGCAAGTGTCTTTGCGATAGAATGAACTACTTTCTTTAACAAAATAGCAGGAACTCCATCAGGCCCTGCAGCAGCTCCATTTTTAATTTCATTAATTACCTGCACCAATATCAGCTTCATTAATTTCTATGTCAGCTAAATATTCACTATTTTCGTCCCTTACTTCTATATCATTATCTTCATTATCATTCTAGGGGTGAATTCTCTCTTATATCGTTCTGCCAGTATGTTGCAAATTTCCTTTTTTTCATTCGTTAATCTCCCTTCAATTCTTAGAGGGCCAATTTCTATTCTTCTTTTATTCATCTTCTTCGCGTATGAGTATAATAAGTTTGGGGGTTTTGCTTGATATTTATTAGGGTTTTTTCTTCCAAATCCCGTTTTTCATTTTCTTTGATTGTATAATCTTTTGTTCTGCATTTTCTATCTTACTTTTTAGTTCTATAACTTTCCATGCATTTTTTTCTTTTTCTTTTGCAAGAACTTTTTTCCACTTTCTGATTTTCTGGAACAAGATCCTTCTGTCTCTTGGTATGCATGACTGATGTTTACTTTTCTTCTTCGGTATATATTTATCCACTATTTTCTCTAATATTTTATATAATATCTCCGTATTTACCCTTATGTCATCACTTACGAAATGTTATCCCAATCTTTGTTTAATTCTTCATTTATTTCTGACCATTTTATATTTTTATTGTAGAAGTTGTTTTCCATATCCTTCCCACTTTTTCATTTCTTGCTTATCTCTGTTTTCACTTGCTTGGAATGAACTGTTAATTCTATGATATTATGGTCTGAAAATACTCGCATTATAAACTATTATGTCTTTAACATAATTCATCTCGTTCACAAATACTAGGTCTCCTTAAAGTATTTTCCTTTCTTGTTGGCAGGTGATTTTATTTGTTGAATGTTGTATTCTAGTAGCATATCTAATAGCTTTTCGAATTGCCTCTTATCTTCTGCACTACTATTACTCTCTTTTTATATATGTATAAGTACAACCACAATCTCCTATTCGTTCTTTCCATTCTACGAAAGGAAAGTTGAAGTCTCCAGATAGGAGAATAGTCCAGTCCTTGTGATTTCTACATATATCATCCAATTTTTCAATTATTAAGTCAAAACTCTTTAGTATTAGGAGGTCTATATATTACTATGTTCATTAATTTTTCAGATTCAAATTCTACCGCTATTAGTTCACATTCTGAGTTACTATATTTCTCATATATTTTTCCCTGTTTTTTGTCTTTCCCATATATAGCGGTTCCCCCTTGATTCCTATTTTTTCTATCTGATCTATAAGAGAGAGAGAGAGAGAGAGAGAGAGAGATGAGAGAGAGAGAGAGAGAGAGAGAAGAGAGAGAGAGAGTAGAAGAAGGAGGGTGTATATTTTGAAGGAGGAAAGTACATTGTTCTCAAAATGTACAGAATTTCGCGGGAGCTAACAAGGTATATCATTATTAAAGTTTACAGTAAGTGCATTAAACCAAAGCAGAGAGAGAGAGAGAGAGAGAGAGAGAGAGAGAGAGAGAGAGAGAGTAGAGAATGACGCGGAGAGAGAGTGAGAGCAGAGAGGGGTTGTTGTTATTACGAAAGAAAAAGTACTTAATTGGCAAAATATACAGAATTTCCCTCGAGTTAACAATGTACATTATGGTAAAGCTTCCAGTAAGTATCAATTAATAAAGAGAGAGAGAGAGAGAGAGAGAGAGTTGCTGTTTATTTTGAAAGAAAAAAGTACTTTATTGTCAAAATATACAGAATTTCTCTTGAGTTAACAAGGTACACTATGGCAAAGCTTCCAGTAAGTATCAATTAATCCAGAGAGAGAGAGAGAGAGAGAGAGAGAGAGAGAGAGAGAGGCGGCTGTGTATTTTGAAAGAAAAAAGTATTTTACTGTCAAAATGTACAGGATTTTCATTGAGTTAACAAGGTACATTATGGCAAAGCTTCCAGTAAGTATTAATTAATCCAGAGAGAGAGAGAGAGAGAGAGACCGAAGCAGCCCTATCTACTGCATAGAAGGCGCGTTCATTTCAAAGCATATGATAAATTCGACGGGACCGCGTCGGTGTGGAAATCGCGGTTTGGCCCATCGACTTTTACGACGCAAATCTTCCGTTGATTACACTGCGCGTCGAGCGCACTCTTCATAAAATGCGGCAAAACAAAACGTGTCGAGTTCTGCTCCGCCTTTCGGAGAGCAGGTCGATCCTATCGATGGGCGAGAGTTGCCTTTCCATCGAGGAAAGATTGGGGAAATCCTATTCATTCTTTTATTGTTATTATTATTAGCAAAAAAAGAACCCACCCTTTTTTTTTTTTTTGTTTTTTTTTTTTTTTTTTTTTTTTTTTTTTTTTTTTTCTTTGTACCGTATAGGTATCATACCCTCGGCAATGGCAAGGTTTTCAAATATACTCAGAGATATATTTTAGGGCCCTCGGGCAAGAGTATATAAATATATTCCGAGTTTATAAAGCTATATCCTTGTAACCATTTTCACATAAGTTTACAACAGAACCATACAAACAGTTACCACAGAAGCTTATAACACATCCTTTCACCTATTCACATAACATCGTATTTTTTGTACTTACATCTTGGCGGATTTATTTAAAAATAACTCCCGACATTGGAACAGCGTGAATTGAATCGATTTTGACATCCACTGATAAAACGTCCACTTTTTAACGTTCCACTTTTTATTTATTTATTTTTTTGAATTAACAAAAAAAAAAAAAAAAAAACTTCTTGTAGATTTTACTGTGAACAGTTTTCATAAAATTCTCATTTTATCAGATGATAAAATCAGTGTATAATTAGGGCGCCCTGAAAATCTTTTCCTCACCATGAATTTATGGCGATTCCACTCCTAGGCCCAATCACGAATTTGTGCAAATTTCCTCGTCGAAATAAAAATTAATGCCCCTCGGGCAGGGTTTAGTTACGAGTAACTCAAAAAGAAAAATAGAGTACTTAGAAGAACTAACCCAAAATGAAAGAAAATAGATATAATGAATATAAGTGAAACCTGGTATCCCAAGACTGGGAACAATGATGATCAAATAAAAGGGTTCCAAACTTATAGATCAGATAGAAAAAATAGGAATCAAGGGGAACCGCAATATATGGGAAAGACAAAAAACAAGGAAAAAATATATGAGAAATATAGTAACTCAGAATGTGAAATAACTAATAGCGGTAGAATTTGAATCTGAAAAATTGATGAACATAGAATATATAGACCCCCTAATACTAAAGAGTTTGACTTAATAATTGAAAAAAATTGGATGATATATGTAGAAATCACAAGGACTGGACTATTCCTATCTGGTGACTTCAACTTTCCTTTCGTAGAATGGAAAGAACGAATAGGAGATTATGGTTTGTACTTATACATATAAAAAAACAAAAAGAGAGTAATAGTAGTGCAGAAGATAAGAGGCAATTTGAAAAGCTATTAGATATGCTACTAGAATACAACATTCAACAAATAAATCACCTGCCAACAAGAAAGGAAAATACTTTAGACCTAGTATTTGTGAACGAGATGAATTATGTTAAAGAAATAATAGTTTATAATGCGAGTATTTCAGACCATAATGTCATAGAATTAACAGTTCATTCCAAAGCAAGTGAAAATAGAGATAAGCAAGAAATGAAAAAGTGGGAAGGATATGGAAAATACAACTTCTACAGTAAAAATAAAATAAAAGGTGGTCAGAAATAATGAAGAATTAAACAAAGATTGGGATAACATTTTCGTAAGTGATGACATAAGGGTAAATACGGAGATATTATATAAAATATTGGAGAAAATAGTGGAAAAATATATACCGAAGAAGAAAAGTAAAACATCATTCATGCATACCAAGAGACAGAAGGATCTTGTTCCAGAAAATCAGAAAGTGGAAAAAGGTCTTGCAAAAGAAAAAAATGCATGGAAAGTTATAGAACTAAAAAGTAAGATAGAAAATGCAGAACAAAAGATTATACAATCAAAAGAAAATGAAAAACGGGACTTGGAAGAAAAAAACCCTATTAAATATCAAGCAAAAACCCCAAACTATTATACTCATATGCGAAGAAGATGAATAAAAGAAGAATAGAAATAGGCCCTCTGAGAATTGAAGGTAGAATTAACGAATGAAAAAAAAGGAAATTTGCAACATACTGGCAGAACGATATAAGAGAGAATTCACCCCTAGAATAGATAATGAAGATAATGATATAGAAGTAAGGGAAAGAAAAGAAAAATAGTGAATATTTAGCTGACATAGAAAATTAATGAAGGCTGATATTGTGCAGGCAATTAATGAAATTAAAAATGGAGCTGCTGCAGGGCCCGGCCGGATGGAGTCCCTGCTATTTTGTTAAAGAAAGTAGTTCATTCTATCGCAAAGCCACTTGCAATATTATTAAGACAAAGTGTAGATACAGGCAAGATTTTATGATGAGCACAAATTATTAGCAATATATCACCCCTACTTTCAAAAGTGGATCAAGACTAGAGGCAGTAATTATAGGCCTGTGAGTCTAACATCACATATTATGAAAGTGTATGAAAGGGAAATGAAGAAAAATATTATGAAACATTTAATAAAAAAATAATTTGTTTTAATATAGGACAACACGGTTTCGTACCCGGAAAAAGTACACAAACCCAACTGTTAGCCCACCGTGAGAACATATTCAAAAATATGAAAAGCGGAAAGTAAACAGATGTGGTTTATCTAGACTTTGCAAAAGCTTTTGACAAAGTAGACCATAATATATTAGCAAAGAAAATTAGAAAACACAATATCGTAGATAAAGTAGGAAGATGGTTAAAAGAATTTTTACACAACAGAAAACAGATAGTTATTGCAACGATGAGAGAAATCGGATGAAACCAAGGTAATATCCGGTGTGCCACAAGGTACGGTGCTAGCTGCAATATTGTTTGTTATTATGATTGAAGAACATAGACAGTAATGTTAAGGATTCGGTAGTGAGTAGTTTCGCTGATGACACAAGAATAAGTAGAGAAATTACTTGTGATGAAGATAGGAACGCTCTACAAAGAGACCTTAACAAAGTATATGATTGGGCAGAGGTAAATAGGATGGTATTTAACTCTGATAAATTTGAATCAATAAATTATGGAGACAGAGAAGGAAAGCTATATGCATATAAGGGACCTAATAATGAGACAATCACAAATAAGGAAGCAGTTAAAGACCTTGGTGTGATGATGAATAGGAACATTGTTATGCAATGAGTCAAAATAGCAATTCTGTTGGCAAAATGTAAAGCAAAAATGGGAATGTTGTTACGGCACTTCAAAACAAGAAAAGCTGAACACATGATTATGCTTTATAAAACATATGTTCGTAGTCCACTTGAATATTGCAATATTGATATGGTCATCATAAGAATATTTACTGTGCGGTACAGATTCCTATAATGGCTTATATTACAATTAATTATCAATACTAATGAAAGCTAATTTTTCTACGTATAGTAGCACACTGATCATACGTATTAAACGTTCATTTATTTCATATAAAAACATTTGCAACCTTAAGTAATGATCTAACCCCAGTAAACGCCAATTACAAATTGTGGAAACAACCCAACCAAGTTCTCTCTTCTTCTGGTCTCTCTTCTCTCTCTCTCTCCTCTCTCCTCTCTCTCTCTCTCTCTCTCCTCTTCCTCTCTCCCATCAAAGCAATTTTCTAATAGCATTGTATAAACTCAGTCTCTGTAAATTTTCAGAATACTAATAGTTATAGAAGCATAAGCACCAGATTTCTCTCTCTCTCTCTCTCTCTCTCTCTCTCTCTCTCTCTCTCTCCATCAAGCAATTTTAATAATGCATGTATAAAATGGTCTCCATAAATTTTCAGAATACATAATACATAAAGATTTATAGAAGCATAAGCATCAGATCTCTCTCTCTCTCTCTCTCTCTCTCTCTCTCTCTCTCTCTCTCTCTCTCTCTCTTTTTACATTCGGCAGTCTAACTTTCATCTGGCCATTGTTCAACACCAGGGAGAAATTATTACAAATGCGTAATATGAATTCCACATATGTAATTTTCTTCATTCTAACTGTCCATCGGTTACAATGGCGCCCCGAAAGACTTGGCCCTTGAAGAGAGCTTTATAACGGCTCACCTTTTGTCTGGGCTCAAATGCTGAGTCTACAAGATGGACAACAGACGCATTCCATTCACTTAAAGCTTAGAGCCATTGTTCGTCCGTTTCGAAGTTAGGAAAAGAAGAGGTGGAAGAAAAGGAGGAAGGAATGAGAGAGAGAGAGAGAGAGAGAGAGAGAGAGAGAGAGAGAGAGAGAGGGGAGAGAGAGATGCGACGAGAGAGAGCCCTCCCGAAAAAAAAAAAAAATCGAAAAAAAAAGAGGAGAGAAGAAGAAGAGAGAGCTAACTGTCATCTTAACCCTTCCAAGTGACGTCAAAACAGAAAGTCATTATGGGCACAGACAATCGTATATGTCTTCTTTTTTTTATCTGTTTAATAGATATCATATTAAAAGCCTTGCTGATTGGTTACACCAATGCTTAGCCTTATGTCTCTCTCTCTCTCTCTCTCTCTCTCTCTCTCTCTCTCTCTCTCTCTCTCCCTCTCTCTCTCTCTCCGTCTATCATACTCCTCTCTTATCTCTCGTCTCTTCTTTCTCTCTCTCGTCTCTCTCCTCTCCTCCTCTCTCTCCTGTCATTGACATTTTATCCATTGCAAATAAATTTCGATTAAACAAACCTATCCCCTTCGGAATATGCAAATGTATTTAAGCCAACAAGAATTTGGATTAAATGTCAGCCAAAGAAAAATTTTCATTCAGTATTCAGCAGTAAGACAAAAACTGAATAGGAGCCATATTTCGCAAATATAGCATTAAACGGCATTTTTAGTTCAATTTAAGTAACTTTGGAATATTCTCTTTGCACATATACAGTACCGACAACTTTAGCTGTGTGACACCAGGTTCTTCAGTCAATAAATTAATAAAATAAAATATTATGCTTACTGAAAGGTTAAGTGTGTATGACAACATACGTAGCTGCATTTGTCTACTTGTGTGAGATGTTTACGTGTTTACTCGAACATCTGTAGTAAGTTCTATCGTCTGAAAAATGTGGTTATCTTTCCTTAGACTTTAATCCTCTTGTCAACACGAAGGTTAAAATGACTCAATGTGGGTAGGGTATTCTTGGCCAAAGTCCGGCCATAGGGGCCAAGGAGGAGGAGGAGGAGGAGGAGGAGAAGGCCATTCAGAGACAGCAATCTGTTCTCTACTATATTAAAACGCTTCTTGCAGAGGTCGCGTGCAAATACTCAACCCTCTCCGAGCAATTTAAGTTGAAGTTACAACTTTGGGAACTGGCGCTTTTAACACCCTTTTCTCATTTGCCTGCCTTTTTTGCGTTTCACTTTTTTTTTTGTTCCGCCCTTTTGACGAATCCCTCAAAGGCCCTCGATAACAACAAAAGTGCGGCTATTAAGACTTTAACACCTCCTTCGATGAAGAGCCAAAGGCAGCTGCTATCGCAAGAAGTCTATGACTGCTTTGCCCCAGTATACCCGTTTGCCCATTCCGGTTGTTTCGTCACCCGCTAATAGACTCGGGAGCGAGTTTTTCTCCGTCGTGAAACATCAGGCAAAAAGACTAAATACCATAGGACCCGTTTGTCAACCATAGAGCATAAAAAGAGACGATAAAAGAAAAAGAAAATAAACAAGAAGGGATGTGCATTTCCCAGCGTTTTATGATCCACAAGCGAGACCAGTTCTGCAGATACGGGACCACAGCTTCAAACAGGGCGAGTGAAACTACTGGGCGGTGAAAATAAGACTGTGGGAATGGTGGAAGGAGATGATAAGGAATATGAAGCTAATGCAGTTCGTCTTCCGACAGGACGGACGGTTCAAATGCACTTTAGTGGTGGACGATAAAGGCGTCATTGGTTTTGATAATATGGAGCATTATACCGTTTTTATTTTTTTATTCTTCCACCGAGCTCCACGCTATCAATCATGCATTAAGATTAAACTTCGAAATGGTTACTTGAGGAGTATGAAAGAATAAAAAAAAAAAAGTATTCGGAGATTTCTGGTCCTTTCCCCTTCTCTCGGACCAGCAGGTACCATACATAAAAGAAAAAAAAAGATAAAACGGATAAAAGTAAATTTCGTTCAAGAACATAGGGAAGAAATGTTTCGTTTCCCGTTCGAGAAGCGGGTTGAGTTGAGTTGAATAAAGAATTTAGCCCAAAGGCTAAGCACTGGGACCTATGAGGTCTTTCAGCGCCGATATGGAAATTGACAGCAAAAAGTTTGAAAGGTGTAACAGGAGGAAAACCTTAAAGCAGTTGCACTATGAATCAAGTGGTAGGAGAGGGTGGAAAGTAAGATGAAGAAAGAGTATATGAAAAGACGTACAGTAATGGGAGCGAAAGTGGTTGCAGCTAGGAACCGAAGGCACGCTGCAAAGAACCTCAAGTAATGCCTACAGTGCACCGCATGCGGTCCACTGACAAGCACAACCTTACGGGACTTCGAGACTCTGGGAGCCGCTTCGAATCTCCACTCCCGATGCTTCGGGACTCCGACGAAATTTCGAACGGAAGCGTTGGCGTGGTTACTGCTAATGACACTGGAAATACTACTAACATGTTTGTAAATTGTTCTCGGGTGCTTTCGTTATTAGTCGGAGCCTTGACATTTAAACCTGTGAGTCTCCGTCATCGTTTAATGAGCTAGGGAAAGTATCTGGCTTAGCAGGAGATCATGTGAGATAGCGATCCGAGAATTTTGCGACTTGACCACCCCACCCCGCTACCCTCACTGACGTATTATCATTCTAGAAATACACATTTTGTGCTGGCAATAGTCTTATGATTACACTGTATTTGCACTGCTACGTTTTTCTACCCTTCATTCCGTCTGACATCCTGAATTTTTCATACAGATCGTACTTATGTTCATGAGAAAACATATTTCATGAATATTCTTGACCGTAAAGGCTAATATTCTCTCTCTCTCTCTCTCTCTCTCTCTCTCTCTCTCAAAGTACACACACACACACATTAGTTTCAAGCACTATCTAACGCTAAATCGAATCGCATATTCATTTTCTCTCTCTCTCTCTCTCTCTCTCTCTCTCACACACACACACATACGCAAACAGAAGTTCAAAAGAACCGCAGAATCTTCTTATTTGCATTAGTTCCGAAGCTTTTGCCAGATCACGATCTTTCATCTGAAGCTCCCGCTGTACACCGCATATTTCTCGCTCGCTCCTATACTCTGTTTTTTTTCATCTGTCCATCCGCCTGTGGTAACACTGCATCCCGGGCTTTAGATAGTTACGCTATGTGTAAGTTTTAGGTAAATAAAAGGATATCTGGGTGTACATTTGCACCTGAAAAGTGTTTTAATAATTTACTGATTGCGAATTACACCGTTAATATTCGAAATAGGATGACATTATAATCGTTGAATGTAAGCTGAATGTAACTATCTAAAGCCCGGGACGCAGTGTTACCATACAAAACCACCACAGGCGGATGGACAGATGAAAAAAAAACAGAGTATAGTTGGTTCACTGTTCGAAAATAAGGTTGATTAGGCCTTTTTTTTTTAACCTTAATAAAAAATAGTCGGCTTCCGCCCTTTCCTCTTCTCCCCCCCACCCCGGCAACAACCCTAGGCCCCTAATCTTAAGGATCTAAAGGAGACGTTGTAGCACTCTTTCTGCTCCTATGGAAGGATTGCAATACCAAAGGATTACAATGGAATGCTCTCTAGTACTAATTGATTCTGGACCACCCCCTCTACATACTCTCTCTCTCTCTCTCTCTCTCTCTCTCTCTTATCTATGGTTTGAAAACTTGTCTGTTATCTGTACTTTTTGGGATGTTTTAATTTTCTCCCTCTCTCTCTCTCTCTCTCTTTTTTTTTTAGGTAAATGCATTCGCAAGTGCAATGTCACACACTAATTGCCTTGTTCTTTTAATCTTATCTACTCAAAGGATTAGTCTGGATGAACCTTTTAGCTTATCATTCTTATTCATTTATTAAGTAAGCATTTTCACTTACAGTGTTCACCTGTATTAATGTACGGAATCTTTTATTAGCATTTATTTACAATATGAAATCTAACACTGGCCTTAGTTTTTAAATAAGTCTGTTATTTGGTATTTGTATGCAAACGTTTCAGATAACGTCCTGATCTTTAATGTGTAAAATTTTACTAAATCTTTTTCATGGTCCCTCAGTTAAAGTTTTATTCAATAACATTTTATTCCTTATGCAAAATATTTCTTAATACTATTGTCTCTTTCGCATGGAAATGTTCACAAATACTCTACTATATTTTTAAGGCTGAACGTTTTTCTTGATACTTTAATACCTTATAAAAGCAAAACACATATGGTCAAACCTGTTCTTAAGCGTCTTCATATCCATTAAGGGGTCTTCCAGATGGGGAACCGTCTCAAGAGTTTTACTGTATCGAAATAATGTTCACCGGTCAATTAATTCTTCATCTTCTTAGTACAATGAGCGGCGCAAGCTTTGCGGAGCTTTTCATTTACTTGTTACTTACCTCTCTCTCTCTCTCTCTCTCTCTCTCTCTCTCTCTCTCTCTCTCTCTATATATATATATATATATATATATATATATATATATATATATATATATATATATATACATATATATATATATATTATATACACACACACACACACACATATATATATATATATATATATATAAATGTCTCATGTACAAACAAACGCGTATTAAGTCTTATGCCTTCTTCAGAATTAAAGCATATTTTCATCACACATACATACACACATGCATACATGCAACTATGTGTGCGTTTTAGATGTTCATGTCATGTGTTACGAATGGACAACGGGAATTTGAAGAAAAAAAAGAAAAAAAAAGAATGCATAATTCAGTAGCATTACGAGGGGGCAGGCGTGGAAGACCAAGGTAGCTTGCATAGATGGCATAAAAGAGGTATTGGAACAGAAGGTCCTTTATAATCAGGAAACGCGAGAGTGCGTGCATAATATAGAAGTGTGCTGATTGTGTGGGGGGAGGGGATTCGACGAACTATTAATGGACAATCTGTGTGAGTTAAAGCACAATGTCTTGGAAATTTTCCACAAAAGGGGTTCATTGTAAATGCAGAGGCTAGAGACTGAATAAATGAATCACTCAAAAAATCGGTCGTTTGCCATATCGACAGTCTTCTGTTTATGCCTTTACGGTCATCCTCTACGGAATTGCACTTGACACCCAGCAAAGGTGGATATATACCGGGTTAAAATCCTTAGGGGTAACTATCTTGTAAAGATAAAAAAAAAAAAATCAAATAAATTACCTACTACAGGATTTTATTTTATTTTGAATGTATCCCGGACTTCCTCCTCCCCCTCCCTCCTACCCCCACCTCATAGGACCCCACCGTATCCAATGAAGGATTTATTTAGATGAGACAAAGATACGCCCATTCAACCTTATTGGGAGCGAACGACCTTGTCCTTCACCTCCTAAAGGATGTGTCCTTCGCCATTCTCCAATGCCTGGTATTAGTGGTAACCCTCCACCTTCCTGCCTTCCCCACCTGACGGTCTGGGTCCCCACCCCTAACATCCCCCTCCTCTCGATCTTATCCCTACAATTTTCTCTTTCATTCATCTCCGATCCCAACCCGTTATTTCACTCTTCATGCTTCCTGAAGGGATACCTCATGACTGGTTTCTTTCTTCATTTCATTTTTCTATTCGTTTCTTTTATAGTACTTTTTGCATCGGCTGGTGCTTTGTAGTTTAGTGCTACTAAACTACATTAGATTTATATTATATGGAGACTTTTGAGTCATATGAGAGAGAGGAGAGAGAGAGAGAGAGAGAGAGAGAGAGACCAAGACAAGGCTTTAACGATGGCGTGTAATTACCGTAGACTTATCGCCATTTGTATTTCATTGGAGATAAACTTCTGACTCGCATGTAACTGACAGGGCATATAATTATACCACTTTACAAGTCTGTCAACAAAATGTGGCTTCCAAGTGTTGAGCTGTAGAGTATAAATTAACATATAAAGCTTATTAAATATCTATTGTATATATATAATATATATATACACACATATATATATGAGTCTGTTCACATCACCGTGATTCATATATACGCATTAAGCTACAAATGTCCTTTAATATCTAATTCGCTCTACCTCAGAATTAATATATTTTCATATATGTAAACTGAAGGGGAATTTTTAGTTAATAATTTCGTAGAGCGAATAGATATTAAAGGACATTTGTAGCTTAATGCGTTCATATATATATATATATATATATATATATATATATATATATATATATATATATATATATATATATACACTTCAGTTGGTTGCTATGAAGTGTATATTATATATATATATATATATATATATATATATATATATATATATATATATATATATATATATATATACTTCAGTCTGATTGCTACAGACAACCAGATTTCAAACCGTGCCACTTTCCCTCAATTTCATCCCTTAAATCTCTTAACTTTAGGCTGGAAAATTGTGCAGATGCGGTAGACTCGTTGCTACATCTCTATATCAGGTCAAGAATGCAAATACCTTGACACTATTGTTCCGTACGCCCAACCGTGACGACTTGAAAAGGAAGACTCCCCACGACATCAATTAGTGCTCAGGCACGAGAAGTGATTTTCATTCCGCCAGTTCTAAATGGGAGAGAGAAAATCGAAATTCTACGCATACCTTTGAGGTTGAGGTTCAACGTAAAATTCACGCTACGGTAAAGTGCAATATATTATCATATTTCAACGGAAGGGAGAAATAGCAGAGAAGAATTTTGCGGGCCCGTTTGCAAACAAAATAACAAGGGAAATATCTGTCATGAGCTTTGATGGATTACACTTGTGTCTTTCGTTAAACATTGCAGAATTATGTCAGAAAGGAAATTCCAGCTCAAGATAACATATTCCTTGAAGATAATGAGAATAGTGGATTCAACTTTTGTAAATAATCTCTACTTAAACGCTCATATTCATTGAATTAAAATTTAGTAGTTAACGGAAAGCAGTTTTAACTTAAATGAAGCAGCCACATACACAAGGACGAAGTTTTTAACTAAAATAAAAAATGAATAGAGAAAACAAGTCAACTAGGAATAAGTCTTTACCGAAAAAAATTGCCCATATAAAGGCAATGTAACCTAACGACACCAAAA
>NC_061104.1:23885664-23895664 GCF_015104395.2 Macrobrachium nipponense
TATATATATATATATATATATATCTGTGTGTGTCAAGGAAACCTCAAAGCAGTTAAAGGATGAGGACACTGTCTTTTCCATTGAAATTGTCCATGAGTGGAAGTCACCATTACTTCTCCGAGTCGAATCATCCAGCCTCCCTCCCTTTTCAAGGAAAATATTTCGAAGCTGGAGGAGCCCGTCTGCCGTCCCATTCCCCAATTCCACCGGGCGATTGTCCGCGCCGCAGTTATCGCCCAGAACAAGTCTGACATCTCTGCTAATGTCTGTGTTTTGGGTAAAAAGCTCTGTAAAGATTGTATACGTTAGGACTGGCAGCTACGTCAACGCAGGAACTGCCAAAGACTGCTTTTGAGAAAGCGTGTAAAATATAAATGACACATTTGCTCGCACGTCATGTCTTCTCTGTGTACGTCTGCGAGTGTGCGTGGGCGTGTGTGTACACGTCAATGTAATGCACGTAAACGTACGATCATGTAAGAACGTAAATGTCCGTAACGTGTGCGAATGTCAAGTTGTGCATGTGCGTGTACGGAAAAGCGCCTACGTCCCTGTAATTGTATTTGTATGTATGCGTACATGTAGGTGCAGCATGTGTGATAACGCGTGTTTATGTAAGTGCACGCATTTCCATAAAGTGTGCATATGTAACGTAGTGTATGTTTGTCTGGGAGATCGTAAGTCCGTGTGTGTGCCTGTGTGTGTGAAAGCGCCGTCATGCAATCGTCTGCATAGTTGAGGGTGTATAGAAGTGTGTGCATGTTTAAGAAATATTTCTACAATCATTATCATTGAGGATATGTACACGAGCCTATCTATGAGAGTATGTCTGTCTGCGTTTAAAAATGCGGCCACTTAATCGTGCTCAGGTGCGCGCGCGCGTAAATGTATGAAGTTGCTGTTTATGTATTTGTCTGTGTCCACAGTCACCCACCCCCACGTAAGTGCACGCATGCGTGAGGGTAAGAGTATGACATTTACACGTACCTGTTAAGAAAGGCCACCAAAAGCGAAAAGAGCGGGTCGCATCATCCCTATAAATAGGAGAGAAGCAAATAAGTGACATTAGCAGCCTCACCTGAGGCGACCGGGTAAGTTGACCACCCCGTCATCAAGCGTCCAGAAAGGCCCTAATAAATTGCAGAGCGAATCGCGAGGGACGAAATACGAGGGACCTCAATGGGGGACGGGAAGTGAGAAAATTAGGCTAAATGCCAGGGAGGCCGAGATGGAATTAAATGGGAATAAGGCCATAATGACGCTATAAAGTAGGGGTTATGATAGGAGCCGGGAATGAGATGCCGGGTAACGATTTCGGACGCTGGCGGGACTCGAGGCGCAGGGTGGACGTGTCGTCATCCACAATGGGCGTCTAAAAGGCACGAAAAAAAAAAAAAACAGAGTGGGGAAACCGGGGGGTGAAAGGGGGGGTGTGCCTTAAACTGGTGTGAGTGTGCAAGTTCGTTCCCATTCACTCATCACTCGTTGTGACCAATGTGACCAAGTTTAGAAGGAAAGAATGGTCTTCAATGAAGAGTACGCTTCCCCTACCCTTCATTCACTCACTCACTCACTCAATCGCATTCTCACAGATTCATGCGCCTCTCGAACCCCATTCTAAGCTCTCGCCGCTCGAATCAGACTCACAGAGTCAGTTTCAAGTTTCGTTTTAATTCAAGACGTTTTGAAGTTAAAGCTTCATTCGTTTATCATTCAAATAAGTTGTTCATTTTTTTTCTTTATGAATGTATTTTGTATATCCTGGCTATTTGCTCATTCATTCATTATAAACTGATGTTCTATATATATATATATATATATATATATATATATTATATATACACACACATATATATATATATATATATATATATATATATATATATATATATATATATATATATATACACGTGTGTGTGCGCCCTTTTGTTTGTGTTTTCTTTAAACATTTTATAAGCAGGTTCCTCCTTCGCGGAGGTCAATTTAAACGATTACTGATCTTATAGTAAGCGAGATGAAATTCCTATGAATTTCTTTTATGAGATTCTTTGAGAAAAATGTCAATGACTATGAACTTTTAAAAAAAAAAAAAAAAAAAAAAATAGAGGAAGAGTATAAAAATTCAAAACAATTTCAAGACCTGACTTTAGACACTTAGGTTTTTGTCCTAATTTTTCAGCATAATCTCAATTACTATTTTTTAAAGTTCTCCCGCGGTTTATGTATGTTTTAAGAATGTCCTAAATACGAAGATGAATTGGTATTAAAAGACCGGAGGGGTTTACAAATGGGATTACAAGTTTCGCCCGAGCGGGCCTGCATATAAAATCGGAAGACGCATTGACGGTAATAAACAGATCTCTTACAATGATAAATACCCGAGATGTGACGGTCGATTAGATAAACATCATGCATTCTGGACGAGCACAAAAAATGAGCCCCGACCTCTGGCCGAAGCAGAAAAGATGGAGTTGATTAAAAAGACGGACTTTTGATGGACCCGGTGTCCAGCGCCTTCATTATTTACCATCATTACTCACCCTTCTGCATCTTTTATTTTGCGAATATCGCTTCTTTCACACGTTCGCCCACCCTCTTCTTTTTCCCTCTGCCTCTGCCTCCGTCCCTCATCGGCGTCTCCTCGTCCTCCTGTCCCATCATTTATCACCCTTGTCAGCTGCCCCCGGGGTCGAAAATGCCACTGAGGTCTTTATTCCCCTGACCACTTTATTAAACGCAACGCCAGAGTTTCGCTCATATCAGTCAACGCCTGCTCGGTTTATCTCTCTCTCTCTCTCTCTCTCCTCTCTCTTTGTGATGGGACGATGAACCGAGGTACCGCAAAAGGTTGAAAACAAAGATCTACAGAGTAACAATATCTGTCTACCGCTCATCCTTCCCACGTGGCTAAGTTTGGTGTGTGTGTGTTGTGTGTGTGTGTGTGTGTGTATGTGGTTGTGGAGGGGGGGGGGGGGGCTAGGGGTAGGAGGGAATATCGAACCCCCGATATACACAACTACTGAGGCAATTCAATGATCAGCTTGATTTGTACAGTGTATCTATTTCAACGCGTACAGCGTGTCACTAAAGGATTTTCGAAAAATAAACGGTGGACAAGATCATGAAAATATTAAAAATGCAAGTTCTTCCACGAGAAGTATATTCATCTATTAGTAACACTTCAGTAGCACGGGGCATCTCCATAAATCTTGTACTGCCAAAACCCCTACTACTATTTTTGAACAGATGCCGATACTGACAAAAAGTGAAGTATGACTGTTTTTGGTAAGCCATAGATTCTTTCTTTCCTGTTCTACATTATCACATCATCATAAAGTTTACATTATTACTAACACCGGTATCATTACTGTGAAGAATCGGAACACTGTAAATCATGTTAATTCATGCATCATAACTGAAAAGGCGATAAAAATAAGGGGACTCGCTGGCTTTGCTTATGTCAATTCAAAGCTAATTCGAAAGAGGAAGTCTGGATATTTGAAAACGGAAAAGAATTTGGCGAAGGAAAAGGGGTTTCTTAAAATATGAGCCGTAAAAGTCTGTCTATGTAAGTCTAAGTTTATATTTATGAGGAGTACAAATGTTTTTGAGGCAGTTCCGAAATAATATAATAAATGAATATATCATTCAATATTTGTTTTGAATAGATAAATTAAAATATATAAAATGAATAAACGTAATATATATATATATATATATATATATATATATATATATATATATATATATATATATATATATATATATATATATATATAGAATAATTATCACATCGAACCGTGATTCATTTATATATCATTCAAGCTACAAAATATCCTTTAATATCTAAATTCACTCTACCTCCCAAATGATATATTTTCATACATGTACCGAAGGGAATTTTTATTTGATAATAATTTCAATATGTGTTTTGAATATTAAATAAATTAAAAAATATATAAAAAGGATTAACGTAATATATATCTATATATATATATATATCTATATATATATATATATATATATATATATATATATATATATATATGTTACGAGGTCAAAAATGCCACTCGTTTGATTTTGCTGTTCATGTTGAGTGCCACCCTGGATTGGCTGAAAAAATCAAATATCAAACGCTAGGCTAATTCAAACTCCCGTCAAAAATATACTTTTCTTAAACCCAAAATTAGTAACATAAGAATACTAAAAAAGGAAAACGTTAAATTATCAAATAAAAAATTCCCCTTCGGTACATATATGAAAATATATCATTTGGGAGGTAGAGAATGATATTAAAGATATTTGTAAGCTTGAATTTGATACTATAATATATATATATATATATATATATATATATATATATATAGTATATATATATATATATATATGTTACGAGGTCAAAATGACACTCGTTTAATTTTGCTGGAGAGAAAACTTATTACTTGGTAACGTGGCCTATCTTTCATGTTGAGTGCCACCCCTGGAGTTGGCTGAAAATCAAATATCAAACTCTAGGCTAATTCAAACTCCCACTGTTAAAAAAATATACTTTTTATCTCCCAAAATTAGCTAACATGAAAATGGAATAAAATGGGTTAAGAATAACTAAAAAAAGGAACGTTAAAAACTTTCAATTCTTTCCCTAAAACTCCCAAAATCATTTAAGTTTAAAAGGTAAGTATCCCTTTTATCTCTTTCCGTCCAAGCATTCACAGTTTATCAAAGTGAAAAACAAGTCTAGAGATATCCCATTTTTCTATATGGTGACTTCGAATCCATCTGAAAATGAGAATATAATTATCAGACAAACATTAAAGTTCGTCAATAAAATGTGTCACATCACACGTCCCTTTCTCTAGAACCAAATAGAATGTCATTTCACTTTTACCTTTTCCGACGGACCTCTAATGCCTCTTCTACGCAGAAATCACTACTGTTAACTTTGACAGTTGGTCGTCTTATTCCCCCGTTAATCCACATACTAGAGATTATGTCATCTTCTGTGACTCGTATTATGAACGCACACCCACTAACCGATGTACAGATACACGCATGCTAAATACATGAAACTCGAAAACTTTCCCGTGATAAACTCATGTCTTTGGAATGCGTCAATGCACTCAGTTATGCACACGACATGTTTCCTATTTGTTTTTCATCTCAGCATCTCCGAGGAATCTAGCGTTTTGCATCTGCGTCTAAACGGCAAGAACTAAGGTTATCAACCCCACTATTTAATATATATATCTTTACCAGTGAAATTGTTCCAATTTCACTCACCCTCTACCGTGGATTTAAAGATATTCTCAAGTACATGCTCCTTCGTGCCCACATTATATATATATAATACATACATACATACATATATATATACTATATATATATATATATAGATATATATATATATATATCTATATATATATATATATGGGTATATATAGTTTTATTTATATTCTTGCTTACAAAAGCGTATATATTTCTATATTATTTATTTATTCATCTTTATACCCATTGATTTTTTAATTATATATTTACAAGTGTATATGATAATTAGATAACTTCTTAGCTTATATTTATCTAATTTATTAATATATTTTATCGATTTATATCTATATGTTTATTCACATATGAATTTATTATTATTTTTCTTTAATTTTTTACTAATGCATCTTTTATTTATTTGTATGGTTTATGTAGTTATTTAGATATTTTATATTTTGTATTAGTTTATTGATGTTTATTTATAGGTTTCTATTACACTTTTTTATTATTTTTTTTTTTTTTTTATTACGCATAAATGATTCTAATGAGATATTTTATTCATATATTGATTATATCTATAACTATTACTTATATTTGAAATATTTATTCATTGAGTTTTATATGACCTTTTGTGAAATCTCTACACTCAAACACACATACATACACTCACACGCACTCACACACACGCACGCACACACACACACACACACACACACATATATATAATATATATATATATATATATATTAATATATATATTATAATATATTATATACAATTCAAGTACAAATGTCCTTTAATTCAAATTCAACTTTACCTCCCAAATATATATTTTCATATTGTACCGAAGGGGAATTTTTTAAGTTGAAAAAATAAACAATTTCGTCCCCCCTGGGAATCGAAACCACCGTCCCGGTGGCTACGGGGCGAAATCAGGACCAATCGGCCACTGATTTGGTCCTGATTTCGTCCCCCGGTCCAACCTGGCGGTTGGTTTCGATCCCATGGGGGGGAACGAAATTGTTATCAAAACTTAAAAAATTCCCCTTCGGTACAATATAGAAAAAATAATCAATTTGGGAGGTAAAGTGAATAGATATTAAAGGAAACATTTGTAGCTTGAATTGATATATAAACAATGGAATCACGGTTCGAATGTGATAATTATTCATATTATATATTATATATATTATAATTATATTATATATATATATATATATATATATATTATATTATATTATGTTGTGTATTATATGTATGTGTGTGTGTGCGGTTGTTTGCGTGGTTGTGTGCGTGTTGAGTGTATGTTATGTGTGTTTTGAGTAGTAGAGATTTACACAAAAAGGTTCATTAGTAAAACTTCAATGAATAAATATTTCAAATATAAGTAATAGTTAATAGGAATATAATCAATATATGATGAAAATATCTATTAGAATCATTTATGAAGAATAATAAAAAAAAAAATAATAAAAAAGTGTAATAGAAACAATATAAATAAACATCAATAAACTAATACAAAATATAAATATCTAAATAACTACATAAACCATACAAATAAAAATAAAGATGCATTAGGTAAAAAATAAAGAAAAATAATAATAAATTCATATGTGATAAACATATAGATATAAATCGATAAATATATAATAAATTAGATAAATATAAGCTAAGAAGTTATCTAATTATCATATACACTTGTAAATATATAATTAAAAAATCAATAGTATAAATATAATAAAGATGAATAAATAAATTATATAGAAATATATACGCTTTTGTAAGCAAGAATATAAAATAAAACTATTAGTATACCCATATAATTATATATATATAGATATATTATATATATATATAATCTATATAGATATAAGTATATATATGATTGTATTGTATGTACCTATATATTATATCAATTGTGGTGCAACGAAGGAGCATGTACTTGAGAATATCTTTAAATCCACGGTAGAGGGTGAGTGAAATTGGAACAAGTACTTTCGTAGTTTTCTACATTCTCAAGTTCACACTTGAACTTGAGAATATGGGAATAAACTACGAAAGTACTTGTTCAAAGTCCCAGTATCACTCATTTCCTGCCATGGATTTTAGGATTATATATATTATATATATATATTATATATATATATATATATATATATATATATATATATATATATATAATATATATATATAATGAATATAAAAAATACATGAAAATGTATGGTACTTATGTAAATAAATAAAAATATATGTTTGTATATAAACAATAAATTAAGTAATAAAAAATTAAATAATATAAATAATAATACTAATAAATAATTATAGAAATATGAATAAACAAATTCATCATAAACATATAATCAACATAAAATGTATTACAGAAATTAGTAACAAATGCATGGTAGTTTTTCTTAAAAAAAAAAAAAAAAAAAAAAAAATAAAAAAAAAACCTTTGCCGTAGTGGAAAGTCTTCGGATTATATGCCAATGGAAATATTTGCAACGGGTTATTAACATTTCGTTGAGACAAAAGCAGTCAAATCATAATTGAGAAAAAATAGCCTAAATAATTTTTCTTCCATTTGCACTCTGGGCATTCTGAATCGAGTATCAATTCAATCATCTTATTTACTGATTATTTGGACTCATGATACATAAACGTTATCCCGAACACTGGAGGAACCATGTTGGCTTTTGAAGAATACATAAAAATAAAAAATGACTCCCATTGCTTCTGTAAAGGTTAGTAGCCTGCACTACACTGCTGTTATTCATTGGCGATCAATTAACTTTAACAAATCTGAAAAGGATTTTGCTTTGGATTTGTACGCATGTACGTCTAACGTCGAACCGAGACGGAGGTGTGAGAAGGTGTATGTCACCGAGATCTACATACTTTAGACTTTGTATGTCACTGCCTAGAATAGTCCCGTATTCTACCTGCGGTGCACAGACCCTGTTTCTCTTTAGATCTTGTTAAGCAGAAGAGGTCAGCGTAGGTGCTACAAAGCGCTCCTGACGAAAGGTTATTTGCATTTTGTTTTGGGCAGATGTCTGGCAAATTGCAGTGAGTTCCCGGAATGGACTAAAATAATGGCACCTCAAATTATGAGAACGCTGATTTTATGTCTTTTTACTAACAGAAGCTCGAGACACATCCAAACGCCTCTCTATTTCCTTCTTTTTCTAGCAAATGGTAATTCGCTAGTCTCACAAAATGGTAGACCTTTGTCCAATCCCGAGCCGTCGGTGATGGAGAGAAGGAGAACAAAAAATAGACTTGATCTTGACTTAGTCAGACGTTTGTTACCATTATCATAACTGAGTTATAATAATGTCGTTACTATTCAAATATTAACCGGCACTCAATCCGAGGGTCTTAAGCAGATGGGTCTTCCTTCGCACAATAGGAGGATGGATGATAAGGTGACGCGAAACAGCGTAACGAAAGTTTTTGTCAACATTCAAAAGGCGCGAGAGACGGACTGCTTTACGACACTGCAGGTTTGAGACATTCCTTGACATCCTTTGGGCAGAGCCGCTGGTTCGCAAGTACCCGTAATACACCATTTTTTTCGGGCGGGTATGAAAGTGGCGCAACGCATCGCATTCACTTTTGCAGCGGGTTTATGGACTACGTGATTGAGACCGGCTGTTGATGGCTCTAAGGAGAGCGAACGTTCTGAAGTTTAATTTCCTAAGACTGGATGCTGCTGTTATCGTTTTTTTTTTTTTCTTTCTTTCTTTTTTTTTTTTTTTTTGCTAAGGTGGGGAGTGGAGGCGGTGGGGGTAGAGGGTATTCTTTAAAGGCGGGAAGGTGACCTGTGGCAAGCTCCATTTCATCTCTTTCTCTTGACTCTGAACATGAATAATTTCACCTTAAGAATACAATGTCATTAGAATGACAAAATTATATTCTTTTAAGCAAGATTAACCGAGAACCCATGAAAAGACTCTAACCCTGTTAAACAACGATCACTGTTATACAATTACGATCTAGTAGAATTATCACAACTATTTCCTGCGTGTGATTGGAATTCAACAAAATATCCACATTTCATTACATGATCGTATCTAAAAAGATAATTTGGTTGCAGTTATCCTTTAATTTATTTATGAATAAACTATGAAAATGAATAAATGACTGAACATTTGTGATAAAAAAAAATAGGACAAAATAAATAGGTCATTAGCTCAAATAAAAACAAACTTGAGTTAAGTATATCTTAGTTTCACCAGACCACTGAGCTGATTAACAGCTCTCCTAGGGCTGGCTCGAAGGATTAGATATTTTTACGTGGCTAGGAAACAATTAGTTACCTAGCAACGGAACCCACAGCTTATTGTGGGATCCGAACCACATTATATCGAAAAATGAATTTCTATCACGAGAAATAAATTCCTCTGATTCCACGTTGGCAGAGCCGAGAATCAAACTTTGGACCACCGGATTGGTAGGCGAGCGCGAAAACCACTAGTCCAACGATGAACTAGCCCCTCAGCGGCGTGATCGGTATGGTCTTGGTGTCCCACGAGTTCGATTCTCGGACATGCCACTGAGGTGTGAGAGATGTGTATTTCTAGTGATAGAGGTTCACTCTCGACGTGGTTCGGAAGTCACGTAAAGCTGTTGGTCCCGTTGCTGAATAACCACTGTTCCATGCAAGGTAAAAACACCAAACAAACAAACAACGAGGAACTGCTTAACTACGATTGAAGAAAGCGCGTCTCTTCCGTCA
>NC_061104.1:23905664-23910664 GCF_015104395.2 Macrobrachium nipponense
GGAATATAAAAAAAGGAA
The DNA here is from genome assembly GCF_015104395.2 of Macrobrachium nipponense. Lineage (NCBI taxonomy): Eukaryota > Metazoa > Arthropoda > Malacostraca > Decapoda > Palaemonidae > Macrobrachium > Macrobrachium nipponense. Next base: position 23,905,683 of record NC_061104.1, read on the forward strand.
AAAAGAAAAAAAAAAAAAAAAAAAACAGAAAAAAAAAATAGGCAAAAAATCATCCACCTCAAGCTTTACAATGCCCGCTGAATAGCGCCTTGTTAGCACTGATTCCGAGAATGTACTTTGAAAAGAAATTACAAAAAGGGGCGAAAAGAGGCCGACGACAAAACCCGGGGACTCGTTATGGCGGAGACCAGTTTTCATGTTGGATAATTTGGGGCATCGGAGACTTGCCTATTTGAAGTTATCATTCCCAGTCTAAACTAACACGCATAGATACATACGCAGGCACAAGCACCCACACATAATTTATATATATATATATATATATATATATTCTATATATATATATATATATATATATATATATTCATATATATATATATTTCATATATATTAAATAAAAATTAAATATCTACATATGTATGCACGTGTCCCACTTATTACTAGATTGTACTACTCTCTCCCTTAGTTATTAGCCATGTTTTTAAATGCGGTTGTTAGCACTAAGCTTAAACCTTGACTGCAGTCAACCACAATAGCTGCAAAACAGACTTGTTTACGACTTACATGAGTAAGGTTGATCACAAGTTGGCATGAATCAGAGAAACCACCAGGATGAGTGAGCACAGTTAGTAGACGAAATGGAGCGGACGCCTTTTCTTAGACATCACGTGTAGCACGAGAGAGTGGTTCCATTATTCAGGGCGATGAAAAAAGAAATGCAACTTAGCTGGTGTAGTTCATCTAAACTGCTTAAGACCGCAAGGAGGACAGTTACCTGATCCGTAGTCTTTTTCTCTTCAGATTTCATCGCCGTAGGGGGGTAGTGCCGTCAGTGCACCTCCCTGGGTGCACTGTAGGCATTAATAAAAGTTTTTTTGTAGCATCCCTTCGGCCCCTAGATGGAGCCCCTTTCATTCCTTTTACTGTACCTCCATTCATATTATCTTCCTTCCATCTTGCTATCCATCCCATCTCCTGTCACACCTTTCAAACCTACCTACACTAAATTTCCTTTCCAGCGCTGAATGACCTCATAAGTCCCAATGCCTGGCTTTTGGACTAAACTCTATATTCTATATTCCCCTCAGAGATTTCATAATCCTATTGAAATTTTGCAAGGAAATCATTATGAAACGCCATATAGTCGGTTAGTGATAAGCTGAGTGATTAGATTAGCAGCTATGGGATGGACCACGGATATATATTGTAATATATATAAATATAATTTATAAATAAATAAATATATATATATATATATATATTATATATATATATATAAAAACCATATACATATATATATTATATAAATTATATATATTATATATAATAAAAATATATATATATATATATATATATATGTGTGTGTTTATGAGTGTGTACTCATGTGTTCGTACATGTATACTATATTCGCTCCGTCCTACCGACGAAGCAAAACGTATTATTTTTATCGTCTTTTTTTTTCTACCAAAATGAAACGGAGCAAAATAATTACCAGATTCGATCGTTCTGGGTGGATGGACACACGCCTCGGAAAAATTCCTCGGAAGGGGATTTGGTGGGAACTGGGGCTTGAAGCGAGTCCTCCTACCGATGGCTGGTTTACCCCGGGTATTTTCGCTTCGTCTCTAGTTATGTCAATGTCTGTGTAATTGTTTGTTTGTTCGGTCCTGAAATATTGGCCATTTTTTGTCTCGTATATTAAAACGATCACACACTCCTCCGCCTTCGCCAGTATACACACATACGCACACACACACACAATCGGGCATTTTTTGTCTTTGCCCTCGCCAGCATATAAACACACACATAATTTCAATCAGAATCTTCAAAGTTTCGTCATCATAATAAAAGTATTTGGCTGTTCATAACTGTATCTGATGTAATGTCTTATCACCATTTGATTGTTTATTAAAGTTTGTATTTGACGTATTGGTTAATCAATTTCAAGTAATTTTATCTGTTTACTGAACTCACCACTTTATTTTCAGTTACCTTTCTATATCTACGTTCTCATAGTTATGTAACTCTTTCTTGATCTGGCTGTCAAACTGCATCTATTTGATTTGTAGGCATTTATGTTTAACTATATAATTGCTTTGTCTTTGCCCATGCCTTTCTTTTCTATTTTTTTTATCAAGTCAGTTGATGACAGGAATTTATTTAACTTCTGTATCTTTGCATTCAAATATTTGTGCAAAGGTTCACTGATGCCTTAATTAATCTACTGATACTGTTATTTTGATAATATTCCCTATAATTGGTATTTACACGAGGCATATTACCTTTTATTCAGTTGTGTTGGGATTGCCCAGTACAACCTTTCTCTAGTTAATGGACTATTTAATTACCTCATTATTAATTTCTTCATGTTTGTTTCATTTCAGTTACCACTGGTAATTGAACAACTAAATATTTTGTACGAGAGAAGTTGGACAGCGAGGTTAGGATGTAGCAAAGAGATCACAAGACGAGTAAAAGAATGAAAGCAAAGCAACTGACCACAGTATGTGGAGCAAATCGTAATTTAGGCGTTTCTGTACCCACACCTTCCATCAGCGTCCTTCCTTCCTAACACACTCCCCGCTAACCCCTCCCCCCAAAAAACGATACATAAACATATACACACACACACACACCTGCGCTCGCGCGTTACAAATTAAAGTGACAGCAATTACAACAGCCAGGAAGGTTAGGGAGATTTTGTGTGGAAATCCTTTACTAGAAGTTTGAAATAGTTCCTTAATCCAGCAGGCAACCTTGCTCCATTAAATGTCAAGAATTAAAGCCGCTTTAATCATTTCAGTTTGTCGGTGCAAATGGAGTTTTAAAATGTTTGCTCTCGAGCTCGCCCTCTCGGCTATAATGTTTAGGAGTCATGAAGTGTATCTTCATTTTTATTGACTTTATTATTATTTTTTTTGAGGGAAGAGTTTCCCGACATAGTTCTCTCTCTCTCTCTCTCTCTCTCTCTCTCTCTCTCTCTCTCTCTCTGTGCACCTGTGGACTGAAAATAATGTTACCATAAATTTATGATATATACCTGACACTCACACGCAGCATCGTTTTTGAACACACTTTTGTACATAACCAAGCATAGCTATTGAAAATCAGAGAAAGATATTCACACAAGCTTATCCAAGCAAAATTGATAATACAAGCAGACGTCCCGCGCGCACGCAAATACAGACACATTATATATATATTATATATATATATATATATATATATATATATATATATATATATATATATATATATATATATATATATATATATATATATATATATATCGAGCTACAAATGTCCTTTAATATCTAATTCGCTCTACCTCGGAATTAAAAATATTTTCATATATGTTTACGAGGGGGAATTTATTAAGCGATAATAGAATTGGCCACCGGGGTCGTCTAAGGTTCACTGCCAGTCCTGGAATTGAGAGGTCGATGGTTCGCGCCTGTCGGCCGCCAATTCTATATTATCGCTTGATAAATTCCCCCTCGGTTAAACATATATGAAAATATTTTAATTCCGAGGTAGAGCGAATTAGATATTAAAGGACATTTGTAGCTCGATAATGTATATGAATGACGGTAATGTGATACTTATATATATATAGATATATATCTATATATATATATATATATATATATATATATATATATATAGTTCGTCAGCACGTTTCGCTCCTCATAATAATGTCAGGTTTATAGGCACTAATTTCTTATTAAGTATCAAAAATGATCTTGCAGATTATTATGCACAGAAATAAATTATTATTATAAATAAAAATGAACTGGGATGTTATTGAGTGAACAGTGCAGACAGCAAATTTTATATCTTAATATCTTAATTCTGTCTCACAAATATTTTGTCTTAAATATTCAGTTTCTGGTTTAATTTTTCATTACTGGAGGTCTGCTCGCTCTAGATATTCTTATTCTTCTTCTTCTTCTTCTTCTTCTTCCCATTCTAAACGGGAAGTCAGGAACGGTTATTCTAATTTAATGCTTGACTCGAGAATGCGGTGTAATAAGAAATAAAAGATACTTCACTTTTTTCGTCCTTCTCCTCCTCCTACTCCCTTCCCTCATCCTCCCTGCTTTCTCCTCCTCCTCTTGCTTTGCCCTCCTCCTCCTCCTCCTCCTCCTCCCACTCCAACTCTTCTTCTGGCTCAAGAGAGTTATGGCATCAGCAAGCAAACAACTGGTGGCTTCGCTCTTTCAGATCTGGATTAAAAAGGGCTTTTAACTTGGGTGAGAAAGGCGGAGGTAGGTAGGTAGGTAGGTAGGGGAAGGGGGAGTACAGACCCCTCCTCCCTCCTACTTCATCAACCTCTTTCATTATTCCTCAACCTCCAAATCCACATCCAGTCTCCTCTACATCTTAAAAGCATCTGTGAGCGGAGGGGGGAAGCTGCGACCTGGGGAATACTATCACCTCTCCTTCATCAACTTTTTTTTCCATTACTCACCAACCACTCATACCCTTATGCCAACTTCCCCCCCCGCCCCCTTCCCAACGTCCAAATCCCCAAACCATTCCCCCTTTCTCCCCACATTTCAAAAGTAGCTACGTTAGAAGAGCACTCGGATCAAAGAGGAAGCAAGAAGGAGCGAGTCTTCTTTCTCCCCGAACCATCATGTAACACCGAGGGGCTCTTGAATGCGAGCAATTATGGAACTGCACCGAATAATTCTCGCGGGGCGATCTATATACTATAAGAAGGACTGGACATTTACGGCGAGTAATGTCATCATTCGCCTAAAATATTGGCCTGCGCGGGTTTTACCAGCGCGGGAGGGGCCACGCCTACTTTATCTGGGCTCCGACGCTGACACGGGCCCGTGATAATTTCTAATCAGGCTGGACTCCTGGTCCCTGGATGGCTAGGCATACTTGGATTCTGGAAAGTGGCTACCCCGCCCTCGCCATAACCCCCCCCCCCCCTCCCCCCCCCCCCCTCCCTCTCTCTCTCTCTCTCT
>NC_061104.1:23925664-23935664 GCF_015104395.2 Macrobrachium nipponense
ATGTAAGTCAGTTTATCTGCTAAGTAAAGGACGTTGAACGTCAAAAGATCTTGCGGAACTCCGTTGTTTATATTTCCTTCGTGGCTTATACCTTTATTAATGGATTTATCACGTTCCAAACTTTCGTGATTCAGTTATACATACATACACACACACACACACACACACACACACATATATATATATATATATATATATATATATATATATATATATATATATATATATATATGTATTATATGCATATATATACATATATTTGTATATAGTGTAAATATATACTTTATATACATATAATACATATTCATTTATTTACATATTTACATAGTGTGTTGTGAGAGTGTTTGTGTAATGTCTAATCATAGAGTGATGAAAAATAAACGTAAGAATGCTAAACAGTAACAAATTAAATTGCTGTATTGTTAAGGCTGAAATGCAGAACTGTAACAAAAAATCAATGCCAGGGGATGTAAAAAATGGACTATCGATCTATGTTTTATGTATGTATGTATGTATGTATGTATGTATCTGTATCTATATATATATATATATATAGATATATAATAATATATATATAAATATATATATATATATATATATACATTATATTATATATATATATATAGTATATATATATATATATATATATATATATATATATATATTATATATGATATATATCATATATTATATATATATATATATATATATATATATTATATGATATATATGGTATATATAGTATATATATATATATTATATATATATATAATATATATATATATCTAACCACCCTTTTATTAAACTACAAAAATTGGAAACCCTTACCTGTTGTCAATGGTGCCCTCTGTCTGCAACATGGTCATTTTTTAGGCTTAATTAAGATCACTTAAGTACAAAAATATACTATTTATTACCCAAAGCAGATGAATATATAATAGAACAAAATGATTAACAAGTCATAGTGACAAAAACCCAAATCTGCCCACAAAGAAATCTAGTAAGTTATCATTCTACCCTCCTGACTAAAAATTCACTCCCAGACCCAGAATGTCAATAGGTTCATTGTATTAGTCAGGTTATTGAATCCCGTTTCTAATACCATGGAATAGAACCCATCTGTAATAAAGATAATAATGGATAAAAGATACACTTCACACATCACTCTTTTTCAAAGTAATTTAAGTAAAAGAATGTATTTCACACTTCTCTCTCTTTTCAAAGGTAACAGTTTTCTAAGTCTTACAAAAAATATGTGCCATACCTTTAGATGGGTTTTCTCTCCGACACCTGGTGTGTGCCAAACTGACCTCTTTCTTCTCACCAAAAGGAATGTGACTTTCGCAAGTGCCCTGGTCGACTAGACCTGTAACATCCGTACAAACGAATGTACATGCTTGACGACAAGACGAGCAGTCTCTCGATTAAAATGCTTATGTACCAAATTCCTTCATTCAAAAGCTGCCCTACATGATATATAATTCACTTAACATTAAACACTTGTAAGATATATACACACACACACACACACACACACACATATATATATATATATATATATATATATATATTATATATATATATATTATTCTATATATATATATATATTTTATATATATATAAATATTATAATTTGTATAGGTACACTTATGCATTATATATCGTCAATGATAATGTTTTTGATAAAAAAAATTCTTTTTTTGTTACTTCCCAGTGATACCTCACAGTGAAGGCTTCGTATACTATGCAATCACTTAAACAGCCCTTTTTATTAGTCCTTGAGAGGTCAGTGGTCGCCCCTACCCGCCGAAACAGGCTGAACGGCTCCACCCGCATCGGAGGCCAGTGGTTGCCCCTACCCACCAAAGCAGGCAGAAGGGTTCCACCGGCGGAGGCCAGTGGCTGCCCCTACCTGCCGAAGAAGGTGGTATCGGCTCCACGGTGGTGGTCAGTGGTTGCCACTCCCTGCTGAAGAGGGTGGTAGGGCTCCATTGGCAGACACCAATGGCTGCCCATCCTCACCAAAGAAGGTGGCAGGGCTCCAAAGGCGGAGGTCATTGGTTGCCCCTCCTTGCCAAAGAGCTGAAGGGCTCCACCGGAAGACGTAAGTGGCTGCCTCTCCCCGATGAAGAAGGCTGAAAGGCTCCACCAGAGGAGGCCAATGGATGCCCATCTTTGCTGAAGAAGGTGGTAGGGCTCCACTGGTGAAGGTCAGTGGCTGTCCCTCCCTGACGAAGCAGGCGGAAGGGCTCCACCGGCGGAGGCCAATGACTGCCCATCCTTGCTGAAGAAGGTGGTAGGGCTCCACGGGCAGAATTCAGTGGTTACCCATCCCCGCCGAAGCTGGCGGAAGGGCTCCACCGGTGGAGGCCAATGCCTGCCCATCCTTGCTGAAGAAGGTGTTAAGGTTCCACAGGCGGAGATCAGTGGTTGCCCCTCGCCACCAATGCAGGGTGAAGGGCTTCGCTGGCGGGGGCCAATGGCTGCCCATCCTAGCTGAAGAAGGTGGTTGCCCCTCCCCGGGGAAGCAGACTGAAGGGCAACTCTGGCGGAGGCCAATGGCTGATCATCCTCACCAAAAAGGTGGTAGGGCTCCAGATACAGAGGCCAGTGGTTGCCCCTACCCGTCGATGCAGGCAGAAGGGCTCCACCAGCAGAGACCAGTGGTTGCCCATCCTCTCTGAAGAAAGTGGTAGGGCACCACCAGCAGAGGTCTGTGGCTGGCCCTCCCCAATAAAGCGGGCTGAAGGGCTCTGCCGGCGGAGGTCAGTGGCTGACCCTCCCCGATAAAGCAGGCTGAAGGGCTCCGCCGGCGAAGGCCAGTGTTGCCCATCCCCGCCGAACCGAGCAGAGGGGCCCCGCCAGTGAGGGCCATGTAGCTCCCCAGCCCCGCTGAGGTGGGCGGAAGGGCTCCGCCAGCGGAGGCCATGTGGCTGCCCATCCCTGTCAAGGCAGGTGGAGAGGCTCTGCCAGCGGGGGCCATGTGGCTGCCCATCCCCAGCCGAGGCAAGCAGAGGGGCTCTGCCAGCTGGGGGCCATGTGGCTGCCCCTCTGCCAGGGGGGCCCATGTGGCTGCCCCTCCGCCAGCGGGGACCATGTGGCTGCCTGTCCCCGTCGAGGCGGGCAAAGGGGCTCTGCCAGCGGGGACCAGGTGGCTGCCTGTCCTCGCCGAGGAAGGGTGGAGGGGCTCCGCCAGCAGGGGCCATGTGGCTGCCCATCCCCGCCGAGGCGGGCAGAGGGGCTCCGCCAGCGGGGGACATGTGGCTGCCCATGCCCTGCCGAGGGGGTCTGAGGGGCTCCGCCAGCTGGGGGCCATGTGGCTGCCCATCCCTGCCTAGGTGGGAGGAGGGGTGGGGGGCTCCACCATTGGGGGCCATATGGCTGCCCATCCCCGCCCTTCCTTGGGGTGCTCTGCCAGCAAGGGGCCATGGGGTGGGGATGCCCATCCCCCGCTGAGGCGGGCGAAGGGGTCTCCGCCCCAGTTGGGGGCCATGTGGGGGGCTGCCCATCCCCGCTGAGGCAGGCGGTATGGGGCTCTGGCCAGCGGGGGGCCAATTGGATGGCTGACTGTTCCCTGCCGAGGCAGGTGGAGGGATTCAGCCTATTGGGGCCATGTGGCAGCTCGTCCACGCTGAGGCGGACAGATGGACTCCAGTGGCAGAGTCTGTCTGCCCACCCTTTGAGTCCCCGATGGTTTAGTCTGTCCACCTGCCTCGGTGGGGAGAGGCACACTTTGGTATCGATGGTGGAGTCCGTCCGCCTACCTCAGTGGGGAAGGGTCAGTGATTGCCCATCCCCGCTGAGGCAGGCGGAGGGGCTCTGCCAGTGGGGGCCATATGGCTGCCCATCCCCGCCGAGGCAGGCGGTGGGGCTCCGCTAGCAGGGGCCATGGTGGCTGCCCATCCCCGCCGAGGCAGGCGGGGGGGCGTGGGGCTCCGCTAGCAGGGGCCATGTGGCTGTCCATCCCCTTCCTTGGGGTGCTCGCCAGCAGGGACCATGTGGCTGCCCATCCCGCCTTGGGGTGCTCCGCCAGCAGGGGCCATGTGGCTGTCCATCCCCGCCTTGGGGTGCTCCGCCAGCAGGGGCCATGTGGCTGTCCATCCCCGCCTTGGGGTTGCTCCGCCAGCAGGGGCCATGTGGCTGCCCATCCCCGCTGAGGCCGGCGGAGGGTCTCCGCCAGTGGGGGCCGTGTGGCTGCCCATCCCCGCTGAGGCAGGCAGAGAGGCACTGCCAGTAGGGGCCATGTGGCTGACCATCCCCGCTGAGGCGGCCAGAGGGGCTACGCCAGTGGGGGCCATGTGGCCTGCCATCCCCGCTGAGGCAAGCGGTGGGGCTCCGCCAGCAGGGCCATGTGGCTGCCCATCCCCGTTGAGGCAGGGCCAGAGAGGCACTGCCAGTAGTAGAGGCCATGTGGCTGACCATACCCCCGCCCTGAGGCGGCCAGAGGGGCTACGCCAGTGGGGGCCGGCCATGTGGCTGTCCATTCCCGCCGAAGGCAAGCGGTGGGGGCTCCGCCAGCAGGGCCATGTGGCTGCCCATCCCCGTGATAAGGCAGGCAGAGAGGCACTGCCAGTAGAGGCCATGGCTGGCCCATCCCCGCCCTGATGAGGTGGCCTGAGGGGCTACGCCAGTGGGGGGGCCATTTGTGGGCTGTCCATCCCCGCTGAGGCAAGCGGTGGGGCTCCGCCAGCAGGGGCCCATGTGGCTGCCCATTCCCGCCTTGAGGCAGGCAGAGAGGCACTGCCAGTAGCCCCGGCCATGTGGCTGACCATCCCCGCTGAGGTGGCCAGACGGGGGGGGGCTACGCCAGTGGGGGCCATGTGGCTTTCTGGTCCATGGGGCCCCGCGACGGAGGGCGGAGGGTCTCCGCCAGTGGGGGCAGCTGTGCTGGGCCCTTGCCCTCCCCGCTGAGGCAGGCAGAGAGGCACTGCCAGTAGGGGCCATGTGGCTGACCATCCCCGCTGAGGCGGGCAGAGGGGCTACGCCAGTGGGGGCCATGTGGCTGTCCATCCCCGCCGAGGCGGGCGGAGGGGCTCCGCCAGCGGGGGCCGTGTGGCTGCCCATCCCCGCATCCCCGCTGAGGCAGGCAGTAGAGGCACGCCAGGTAGGGGCCATGGTGGCTAACCCCGCCAGCCCCGCCCCCCGAGGGTCTCCGCGAGGGGCCTCCGCACGCGGGGGCCATGTGGCTGTCCCCATCCCTGTTCCCTGCCGAGGCGGGCGGAGGGGCTCCACCAGCGGGGTCCATGTGGCTGCCCATCCCCACCTAGGTGGCTCCCTTCCCCGCCAAGGCGGGTGGAGAGACTCTGCCAGTGGTGACCATGTGGCTGCCCTTCCCCGCCGAGGCGGCCGGAGGGACTCTGACAGCAGGGGCCATGTGGCTGCCCTTCCCTTCCAAGACAGGCAGAGGGACTCAGCCAGTGGGGACCATGTGGTTGTCCTTCCCTGCCGAGGCGGGCAGAAGGACTCCACCAGTTGGGCCATTTGGCTGCCCTTCCCTTCCAAGGCAGGCAGAGGGACTATGCCAGCAAGGACCATGTGGCTGCCCCTCCCTGCCGAGGTGGGCGGAGGGACTCAGCCAGCGGGGGCCATGTGGCTGCACTTCCCCGCTGAGGCAGTTGGAGGGACTCCACTATTGGGGGCCAAGTGGCTGCCCTTCCCTGCTGAGGCGGGCGGAGGGACTCTGACAGCAGGGGCCATGTGGCTGCCTTTCCCTTCCAAGGCAGGCAGAGGGACTCTGCCAGCAGGGACATGTGGCTGCCCTCCCCACCGAGGGGATCGGGCGGGGAGGGGGGGACTCAGCCAGCGGGGTCCATGTGGCTGCCCTTCCCTGCCAAAGCAGGCGGAGGGACTCAGCCAATGGGGGCCATGTGGCTGCCCATCCCAAAGAGGCGGGGGCGGAAGGTCTCTGACAGCGGAGCTATGTGGCTTGCCTCCCCCATTTCCCCGCTGAGGGGGGGCGGGTGGAAGGGACTCAGCCAGTGGGAGCAAAAATGGTGGTGCTTCCCATCCCTCCCATGTTGGGTGGAAGTTTTCCGGTCTTTGCCTGCCCTCGGGTGGGGAGGGCACCCTTTGAGTCCCCCAATGGTGGAGTCCATCTGCCTGCCTCGGTGGGTAGGGTCAACCTTTGAGTCCCCAATGGTGGTGTCCATCCACCTGCCTCAGTGGGAGGGGTACCCTTTGGTCAATGGAGTCTGTCGGTCTGTCTCGGTGGGGAGGGGCACCATTTGAGTCCCCGATGGTGGAATCTGTCCGTCTGCCTCGGTTGGGAGGGGCACCCTTCATTCCCCGAGCGATGGTGGAGTCCATCTGCCTACCTCGGTGGGGAGGGGCACCCTTTGGTCCCTGCTGGCAGAGTCCATCCGCCTGGCCCGGTGGGGAGGGGGACCCATTGGTCCCTGTTGGCGGAGTCCCACTGTGGCAGGTAGAAGGGCTCATCCTTCAGAGGTCTGACCTGAACCCTTTCTCACTGGGACAGGTAGATGGAATCCATCAATGGGAGCCAAAAGTTGGTTGGGGGAACCAGCTGTTGGCCCCATTGGTGGAGTCTGCCAGTGGGAGACAATGGCTGGTGTGGAGTCCATGTTTTTAAGGGCACTGTGGGTCAGTTGCCCTGACTTCCTCGAAGCTGAGCTTCAGAAGGTCCGAGACATTGCAACAAGTCTTGTGATTTTATTGCCAGGGCTTTCTGTAAAGCAAGAAAAACATTTTATGAAGTTGGTCGTAAGAGTGATTTTAATATGAAAAACCTCCTTGTTTAACCATACTGTAACCAGTTTATGGCCATCCCTGGGCTGTTGAGACCATTTAATGTTAATGTCATATTTAAGAATTATGTACTTAAGAATTTGTTAATCAGGAATTCCCCTCTTCAGATGAGTGGCTGCATATATGAGACCCCTTGCAATCAGTGTAATAAAATGTACGTAGGACAAAGTGGAAAGGATCTCAAAACAAGATTAAAACAACATAAAAAATAATGTCAGAATGGGGAATAATGCAAGCAGTTTGTTTCAACATATGAATGAGTGCAACCACACTATGAACTGGAAAGAAGCGAAAGAGATCATGTTCTCTTAAGACATCACAAATCGCAATATTGTCGAATAATGCATAATAAAGAAAAATCGTGTAGATTTGATCAACAGCAGCCCCGGGATGTACAAGCTGGATAAACTACTTGTAAACAACATTTTTAGACAGTTTTTAAATGGTAGTACGACAGTTTTTATGTTTATGTATTGCTGCCACGGAGGTGTCTTTGTAACAAATAATATACAGAATAAATAAATTTTTAATGTACTTGCCTACAGCGGCAGGAAGGATTCGTAAACATGGAATTTCAGTATTACCAAAATAAGAAAAATAAATACTTGGTAACGCTTACAGTCCTTCCTCCTGCCATAGTTATGATTGGCAAATTGTTGACTCCTCCTCTTTTTGTTGTTTACGAGGAAACGTCGAGACCGGTGAATGGGTGAGAAGTCAGTACTAGCAGTCCAAGCAGTCTCAGCAGTCGAAGCAGTTCTGCCAGTCCGGTCAGTCCGGGCGGTCCTGTCAGAGCATTAGGGAAGTGAGCTATCCTGTAGGACCCACAAACCACATACCCGTATGCCATTTGAGCCCGTCCTTTTCCATTCGTCAGTGCGAGCCTGTCCTCCTGGAGGATGTCTTGGACGAGGCTCTGATAATGTTATTAAGAATCAAGGGTCCCTCAAGAGGCATTTTGAAGTATTCCCTTGGTTCCATAATTGGATGGCGTAATTGGTGGCCACCTGGATGTACTCTGCCTCCTACGACTGATTTGTTCATCATCGTCTCGACTTTGACTCACCTTAGTGGATGATTTGTGGAGAAAAGTCACGTTCTCCTAAGCATTGACTTCAATCCCTTCTTGCTCAGATGGACTACAGTGAGTACCAAGTATTTTTTGGGGCAAATACTGAATGGTAATCGTAGCAATCTCTTTGAGCCTTTGTCGCTGCCTATTAAAGTCCTTCCTACCTGCCATCGGTAGAGTACGGATATTCACGAATGTTTAATACTTATAAAGGATTTTTCTTGTCCTTACAGTGGTTTCACAACTCTACTGAAGGTTGTTCATGGGTTTATTGTACATAGTGGTAAGCTACTATTTGTTATTTCTGGATAAGTCAACATAAAATTGTAAGAATCTCCTTTCATGCAAACTTACACGGATATTGCATTATTTCAGGATAGGATTATCCAGCCTTGATATGGTTGTCATACTTGGTTTTTCTTGTCTTGACCTACTTACAGTAAGGTAACAGTTTGCATATTCCTATGTATAAGTGCTTCTTGCCATATTATTCTTACCTATATAATTAAAGTTAATTTTTAGGCTTCACCCATAACGGGCAATTTCTGTATTTCCCATCCAGGTATGAAGGAGAAGCTGATTATTGAAGAGGAAGAGCCCTGTGTCATGCACTGACACATTTGCAATAAATAATAAATTTAAACATATCAAAGGTGTAAGAATTGACTTCCCCTCAGTATTTTAAGTACCTTATAAGGTGACTTCACAGTTTTTCAGCTCATGGCGCCCAAACGTGGGGCAACGACGAAGGAAGTTGATTTTCGCTATGCAGAATCCCATTAGGTAGCTAGCTTGTCCTTAATAAATTTTGGCTTAGTTGTACTTGATATTAGTATTGCTTTTTTTTAAAATTGCCTTTGCTTGGTAAAGTAATTGAAAGTTTTTCAAAACCAGGGTATGAGGTTTGCTGATAAGTTGTTAAATAAACACACTCGTACTATTGATAATGTTAACCTCTTGTTAGGTACAGACTTTTTACATTGTTTAGCAGGTAATGACGTAATTTTTGGTGACGTTGATCCTTCGGTATACATAGATTCTCATGCTGGCATTTTATTGCAGGGTAATGTAGATTTGATGTTGAACAACGTAAACCTGCCTAATTGTAAACCCAGGAGTTTTTGAATTCTGTACCTGACGGTAATGTTCGTTCGTTTTCTACGGTGCATGTTTGTAGTAGCTCGTTGTTATTAAACACGAGAATAGATTTTCTGTCTGATGATGACCAGGACAACGGTTTTGAAGTAAACTGTTCCTTTTCAGTTATCAATGATAAAGGTAAACTAATGGAAAGGCAATTGCAGCAGGCCACTGAACAAATTTTGGAGTCTGAATCCGGTCACTTTTTGAATTATGATCAAAATGGTGTAATGATGAAAGTGTCGAGCTTAATAATCAGCTGGTCGATTTTTCAATTAAAACCATACATCAGAGGGAGTCTGATGGACAAATTATGGTCCTTTATTATGGAATGGGCAAAGTCTCCCATTTGTTGTCTAAAAATGAAAGACTGTCTAAACTAATACTAAAGTCTAATTTTAGAAAACTTAAACAGTGCGATGGTCTTCTACAACTCGTTGATCAGACCATAAGGGAACAGATTAACGCAGGAATTATTGAACCCATCCATGATCTTGATGTTTTAAAGCTGAGAATCCTCAATATTCCTTTCTGCCTCACATGCCAATATTTAAACCCGACAAAGACACCACAAAGTGTAGGGTGGTCTTTTTATCGAATCTTAAAGACTCGGTAGACGGTAGTTCTTTGTCTCATAATCAGTGTATGTATTCTCGACCTGCATTAAACCAAAAGCTATCTTCGTCATTTTTGAATCTGAAATTTGACAGGAAATTACTTCTTTTTGATCTTAAGAAAGCTTTCAATATGTTGGCTTTGACCGAAAATGACCAGGCTAACTTTTATCTTTTTTGGTTCAAGAATGTCGGCAAAGGTGATTTTTCATTAGTAGCTTTCAAGAATTTGAGATCACCTTTTGGTCTTCGATGTAGTCCTTTTTTACCAATGATGGCTCTTTATTACATTTTGATTTTGCAGCACTGTAGGATCCTCGCATATCGGGCTTGAAAAGGTCCATTTATTTGTTATTTACATGGATAGTGGGGCTATTACTGTTAACACTTCAGAGGAGCTGAAATAGTT
>NC_061104.1:23958164-23965664 GCF_015104395.2 Macrobrachium nipponense
ATATCCTAAGCCAAATTTATCACAGACTCTTCGTGTATAATCCAACTTACATTAGAACTGTAGGGCCAATACACGTCTCGTCCCATTAACCCCTCTCCTCCCTCCCCTCCCCTCCCCTAGAGAGGGAGACGGAGGGGAAAAAAAAAGGCTTTCATAAATACCTCTTAGCTCTGGTGACATCAGTAATCACGTGGTCTTTTCATTCAGGTTTGGCATTAGGGCGGCTAAAAACATCCACTTAGTCGGGGATCAGCGAATGCAACGTCGACCTCTCCTCCAAATTGCATTAAACGGCAGAACGAATCAGGGCACTAGGTTTAGATTATGAGCTGGAGAAGGGCGTGCTCCCATGCCATGCCAAGCACTGGCTCTTTTCATGACGGAGGTTATGCAATTCTGAATAATATACAAATATATGTATATATATATATATATATATATATATATATATATATATATATATACATATATATATATATATATATATATATATATATATATATATATATATTTATATATATATATATACATCGTTTGTAAACGTCCACGACTCTCACCTTCTTTTACACATCACCTCTCTCTCTCTCTCTCTCTCTCTCTCTCTCTCTCTCTCTTATTTAATTCCTAATCTCATAAGCGGTTTATCCGCGCTTCATTGAAGCAGCTTAGAGGGACGGAACGATGTCATTGTGAAAATATCCGCCGTGGTATGAGAGAGAGACAGAGAAAGAGGGAGAGAGAAGAAAAAAAAAAACCGGATGAAGTTGAAATCGCAGCAGTTTTGAAGTCCGAACTCGACGTAGATCATAGAAATGCTACGGCGCGGTGCAAACCGACGTATCAGAGACGCCATCTTGAACATTTATTTTGGAGCTCCGTCCATAATAGCCATCGCATTTCACCTGATAGAGATCAGCGAAACGTAGATTTAGAACGTTGCATGACAAGCTCAGCTGCTAAATACGAGTTGCACGACTATGGGTGCCGATGGCAGCGCAATAACTAAAAAGGTTAAACAACAAAAAAGTGAGGTAGGGCGCGAAATCGCCATCAATTCACGAGCGAAATCCTCAGTATAAAAGCCATACAGATGGGAACTACGCACTTCTCAGAGATACATCTCAACATAGTTTTTGCAGCGCAACAAATAAAACAAGCGAAAGAGGGCAAAATACTGTCAACAATTTCTTGGTGAAATCCACAGATAAAATCCGGTATGGATGAGGAATATATATGCAATTTGAATTACAGACACAATTTTAGACCAGAAGTTATCAAAATAATAATAATAATAGTAAAGGAAAAAGATAGTAAAAATCTTGGGTAATTTATGGATTACAAATCATTATAAAATTCCACTATTAATAACTAATAAACATTTCTCAACTAGAGACGTCATTGCACTGCAGCAGCACGCCAATTCAAATTGGAGAGGACGGGCATAAAATCGGCAATAATCCACTGCCCGGGGGGTGGGGGCGGGGTGGGGGGCATCCATAGATACAGATCCAACCCGGATGAGACGGTCGGTAGATGAGAGTGAACGCATTCAGAGGCACTACCTTAGAATTTGTACCACCCATTCTTACCATTAGCCTTGTACTAATTCCCTCCCTTTTTTCTTTTTCTTTTTTCTACCCGGCAGCCCCTTTGCGCTTTCCCTGGACATGCCATTAATCAATACCCTTCTGAAGAGGTAAGGCGATCGCGAGACCTCGCACCTTCCTGTCATTATCATTAATCAAGACGAAGGTGCCGAGACCTTAACTCAGCGCTAGCCTCCGGCGCTGCTTCACGGACGGCCTCTTCTGTGTTGGCACAATAGAGCGACAGGGGGTATGAGGCCGGTTTTCAAATGGCTGGCTCGGGAAATTATCGGGGAGTAGGTACCGCTCGGTGGGGCTGGATTCCCATTCAGCTGGCGAAGGAAGGCGTTTTTTAAAATCCTCCATGTTTGCTGGGAATTGCATCTGCGTTGCCAAGAATCATAGACTATTTATAGCTCATAAGGAGATTCTTTTTCATTTGCTTGTTTTTTATGAAACATTTTTATCGTATGATTCTTACCTAAATAAAAAAGGCTGTAAAAACATTTCGTCCAAAAAAGTGGATATATTTCCTATCAATGTGAAGGAGCATCAATAATCATTTTATAAAAAAATAATTTTTTTTATAAAGAGATTATTGATGCTCCTTCACATTGATAGGATATATATCTACTTTTTTGGACGAAATAATTTTATAACCTTCTCTATGTTGGTTGTTTGCTGGGAATTGCACCTAAATTCGAGAATCTGCGTTGTCAACAATAATAGACTACTTGTACTAATTTTTTTCAATAAGGAGACCTATAGATGCTTTAAATTACATTTTTTAATAAAAATACTATAATTATTGATGCGCCTTCATGTTGATAGGAAATATATCTACTATTTTGGACGAAAAGATTTCATGTACGTAAGAATCATATGATAGAAATGTTTCATGAAAAACAAACAAATGAAATGCACTTTAACAGATACCTGAAGACCTTTCTGAAACGTAAAAGATAATAAAGACAAAAGAAGTCCTGAATTGAAACAGCAACCTAATCTCGATCTCTAACCAAGAACTATATTATAAAGCAAATAGCAAACTCCACAGTCTTCCTAAGAAACATGCAAACAAATCTGACAAAGAAGTATTTTGTGAACTAAATTCCGAACAATACCTAAAAACAAGTGCCCTCTAGAACCCCACTAACAATTGCGCAAGCAAATCTAACAAAGGAAGCATGATTGAGCACTGAATGCACACCAGATTAACCCCAGCGACCACTGTCAAGTAGATTTACCGCAACTCCCCACAAAACCAATATCGCCGAGAGCTCCCCTGATCCAACTCCTCACTCAGAGGCCGTGATAGAACTGGGTATGGTTTTGAACTCTTAGTTAATGGGCAGGGAGAGGAGGAGATGGGCGTTTAGAGGCAGGGCCCTATCACTCCGCCAGATCTCGGTTTGAGTGATTAGAACGGTCCCCTAACGCGCCAAGATTGCCGGTTGCCACCAAGTTACTTGACAGTAAATGAAGACGAAAAGAAAAAAAGTCTAAATCTGATTAACCATCTGCTGTTCTTGCTCTTTCTCTTTCTCTCTATCACTCTCCCTCCCTTCCCCTCTATCGTTCTCCACCTCTCTCTCTCTCTCTCTCTCTCTCTCTCTCTCTCTCTCTCTGGAAGTCATATCTGTTACTTAAATCATCCCGCCTCGTTTGGCTTATCTTAGGAAATCAATGGTGTATCTGTTACTTGGTTATGGGTGGCAACGTCTCTCTCTCTCTCTCTCTCTCTCTCTCTCTCTCTCTCTCTCTCTCTCTCGTTCGGGTTCCTTTCCGCTGCCAACATTTTTTTTATTAAGTAAATGGGCCATCAGGACGGGAATCCTAAAAGTTCTGACTGAATAAATAGAATAGAATGCCATTATGAAGAAAGATAATTTGAAAAGCTAAAAGCGAGAGAGAGAGAGAGAGAGGAGAGAGAGAGAGAGAGAGAGAGAGAAAATATGGCTTGACCTTAAAGAAACCGTAGACGTGCCTCTGCAAAGACCTAAGGTCATAAGAACCTGGATAAACAGGTGCACAAACAGAATTCCAAAACTTTATGGTAGAAGGAAAGAAACGGGAACCGAATACTGCAATTTGTCGGGAGTTGGATTGGCTATTTTCTATCTTCATGTCAGCGGCACGACAAAATTACTGTTATCATTATATTCAGTAGACGAAACCTATTCATATAGAACAAGCCTACAGCGGCTATTGACTTGAAATTCGAGCTTCCAAAAATAAAATGGTGTTCATTAGGAAGAAGTGTGAGGAAGTAAAGCGAAATACAGAGAGAAGAGTTATCACTTACTGAAAACGATAAATAAATTAATTAATAGACAAACATAAAAATTTATCAAAATGCAAGACGAATAGTATTAGTGCAGTAATACGAACATTGCATTGTTGGTTAGCTCTTTCATCTTAAGGGAATTCCATTCAATGTAAGCTGACTTAGCAAGTTGATGCCTTTTGCATCTTTCCTCATGGATATTTGTGCGTTTTGAATAATAAAGATAATAATAATAAATAATAATAATAATAATAATAATAATAATGTGACCAAGCCCGGGATAAGCTTGAAAATAATTCTCCCTCGAAAAAATGTTACTGAATAATAATATTTCGATGAAGCATTGCACAAAATCAGCGAAATTGGAAATAATTCTTAGCTTCAAAGCGGATCCAAAGAAAAGTTTGAACTCACCAGAAGGGCCTTTTCATAATGTTCCCCACTAAAATACTAAGTAAAATGAATCTTTGGTCCTTCCATTGTGCCATATCGTAATGCGGTAAATATCCTTCATTATTTGTCCAGTTACATTTCTCGTCGCAGTGATAAACACAAGCTTCCTGTACAAGTTGGACTATGTGGCTTGATTTCAAACAAGTAAAGAGAGTGGTGGGAAAGTTCCGATTACCCGAAAAAAATCCCCGTGTTGGAAAGAAGAGGAAATGACGCGAATGAAGCAAAGAGAGAGAGAGAGAGAGAGAGAGAGAGAGAGAGAGAGAGAGAGACCACAAGCCACGGTTGAAAGAACAGAACTGCTATGACGGAAGAAAGAAAAATAATACATATTCATAGGACACGCCGAAAGAACAGAAAAGACATACAAAACGTTTCCTGAAAATAAGAATTAATGAAAAGAAATTCCGTAAAGCGTCACAATAAAAAGAAATAAAGTATAAAACTAATACGCACCAAAAAAAAAAAATAGACAAGCGCCAGACGTCTGCAATTGAAGAACAGTCCCAACTGGCATCAAATGTGAAATCCCACGTCACCATAATACCACACCTGCAACGATGTTCAGGTGATAAATCGTTCAGGTTGAATTTGCGCAGGTAAAAGGGAGCCATCGGTTTTTTGCCTTCCTCATTTTTTTCCGCTTTTTAATTCTACCCTTCAGACATACATCACAATCTCATAGCTGTTGCGCCAAGTTAGCTTCAATCTGCCCCTACCTAGAAAGATCGCTGATTTTCAGCTGTTGGTCTTTAATTGTTCATTTTCAATAGTTGATTCAGTTGCTGAGTATCAACAGTTGACTGGCTTTTTTTTTTTTTTTTTTTTACTGGAATGAGAATGTGAAATGCCTCTACTTGGCCTTATCAAGAAACTTATTTCAGAAATGAGTCCTTTACTGTAGATCTTATTTGTTAGTTTTCTGTAAAAGAAGAAACTATCGAGATGGATGTTTGTCTGTCCGTCCGCACTTTTTCTGTCAGATCTTAAAACCTACTGAGGCTAGAGGGCTTCAAACTGGTATATTGATCATTCACCCTCCAATCATCAAACATGCCAAATTGCAGCCCCCTAGCCTTAGTAGATTTGATTTCATTTAAGGTTAAAGTTAGCCCTGATCATACGTCTGGCATCTTTACAGCAACAGACCACCAACGGGCCTTGGCTGAAATTTTCATGGGCCGTGGCTGGGAGTTTGGTACAGCATTATACGCCGAACAGAAAACTCGAATGCGCCCAAGAAACTTCGGTGCATTTTTTAATTGCTGAAGTTGTAAACAGACTAAATGGAACTTCACAAGACAAACTAGCCGAGACTGACAAACAAACAGACAGAAACTAAGAATATGAGAAAAATTCATTAAAAATGAAAATGAGCAACTTATTTAATAGAATATTACAATTAACTTTTAGACGTATTATTACCCCTATTCCAATACTAATACATGCCTAAGTTTTGATAACCTAACGGTACCAGCACAATGTAACAGGAAAATGCGTTGAAGTATAAACAAATTAATTTGAATACCATTTTTTGAAAAAAGAGAAATGTGTTTTCAGAGAACAATAAACCACGTAAGAACACTGTCTGCCATCTATCAAGCACTTCACAATCAGGCTTTTTACCAAGTAACCAATATAGGTGGAAAAATGAAAGGCAAATCAGTGCTTGCATGACTTCATGAAATGTGCGACTTAAATTTCGTCACCAGTAACAAAAACAAGTAAAAAATGCACCGAGGAAACCTCGGCGCAATCGAGTTGCTGTATGAAGCTCTCAGCCACGGCCCATGAAACGCTCAGCCGTGGTCCATAAAACTTTCAGCCACGGCCCGGTGGTGGCCTGTGTTGTTGGCACCTATAGCGGTGCCAGACGCACGATGATGGCTAACTTTAACCTTAAAATAAACACTGCTGAGGTTAGAAGGCTGCAGTCTGTTGTGTTTGATGATTGGAGGGTGGATGGTCAACATAGCAATTTGCAGCCCTCTAACCTCAGTGGTCTTTAAGATGTGAGGGAGGACAGAAAAAGTCGTCTCACTAGTTTTCTTTTACAGATAAGAGAACAACGCTGGCTGCTTGAAGCAAACTGTGACATCAAGAGCTACAAGTTCCGAGAAAATCATTCGTGCTACACGGCCTTTGCTACGCACTATTTGACGAAGTACATTGTTCCACATCAGGCCTTTTAAACCCTTCAGGCCGGCTTCGACATATACATACAACATATATACATACACAAACACACACACACATACGCATAAACATACATACGCATGGGTCGGCTTACTATAAACAAACCACACAATCAGTCTTTTCCCAAGTTTGGTAAAATCAGTCCACCATAAGATGATTCTAAACCGTTAGGTCTTCTGGACCGTTGCTCCCGATTTCTGACTTTCATTATTTATTTCTTTGCCTCAGCAGCTACTAGATCACTAAAATATTTTCTTAATGTGCAAATGAAATGTAACGCCAGGGGAAATTTTTAATCAGTCAACCGTACCAATGGCACATTCATCCGATTAAATATTCAAATTCTGAGAGCCATCAAATAAAATTTCTGCAAAACTTGGATCTTATCGAAATGGCAAAATCTTTTCGCAAAAGATGATTTCAATACCTAAAGGCTTTTGATGGAAATACAACGGATATATACAATGAACGCCCCACTTGATGATAGCTTTGGATAAAATCGTCAATGATACCGTTTGAAAATCCGGGCAGGAAATGGGGAATTTCTCATATCCAACGCCGAGCCTCGAACCCAAATCGGGAGAGCAATACGTCCCGAGAGCTTCAACCATTACACAGCAACATAATGGTTGTCTCTATCTTCAGGGTTTGACTTCATGAAGACGTAGCATCGGTAAAACTGGGTGATACGTGGCTCCTACCTTCATTTTTTCTTCCAAATTTCACAAACTCATTAGCTTTTCCATTAACCTCCATTTATTATTAGCGTCAAAAAGCAACATCATTAACCTCAATTATCAAAGTGGTGCAGTCTCGGCGTCATAGCCTTAAGGGTAGCGAGGAGCCCAAAATTAGCCCCTCGACGATCGAGGCGCGTTCCGACAATGGAGATCTCACCCGTAATTCATCAAGGCAGAATTGGATCTCTTAAAAATGTGTAATTTCGAAATCTCCTCGGCGGAGTTTCTGCTTTCGTCG
>NC_061104.1:23970664-23975664 GCF_015104395.2 Macrobrachium nipponense
TGTTATGGGGCGAGTATGAATAATTGTGTATAGAAAAAATAATCTTTGCAACACAGTCATGGACTTGCCTCCTGTAAGATGATAGATTGGAAGTCTGGGAAAACAGGAGAGGGAAAAATATTCCAGATTATATTGTCACTGTTATTAATCCAAACTAGAAACTCTATTAATTTGCTAACCTACCTTTCAAAGTAGAGCATAAAATTCCTTAACTAAAGGACATCACATGAGAGAGATTTAAACCGTAATATACAAGTATAAAATAGCAGTTATATCGTTCATTTAGCTATCACATGAACGGTCTAATGAGATTCCTTTTAATATAACGCCAGCATTTATTTCGTGGAGCTCAACAAGGAAATAAATACCTTCTTTTCTCAAATTAATTCGAAAAACCCATCGGGGCCTACCCTTAAATAAGTAAAAAATGCGCCGAAGTTTCTTCGGCACAATCGAGTTTTCTGTACAGCGTATAATGCTGTATGAAACTCTCAGCCACGGACCATATCTCTCACCCGCAGCCCATAAAACTCAGCCACAACCCGGTGGTCGCCTGTGTTGTTGGCATCTATAGCGATGACAGACGCATGATCATGGCTAACTTTAACCTTAGATAAAAAAAAAAAAAAAAAACATTACTGAAACTATAGGACTGCAGCTTGGTATGTTTGATGATTGGAGGGTGGGTGGTCAACGTACCAGTTTGCAGCCCTCTAGCCTCAGTAGTTTTAAAGATCTGAGGGCAGACATACACAGTGCGGACGGAGAGACAACAGTTTTCGGTTTCACAGGTGTTACCTCTCCTGTTATCAACGAGGATTTTGTGATGCAGTGGGAAGCGTTCTTCGCGTTGCCTACCACCCACCGTAATCGAATAATCGTCATGTGCATATTCAAATGTATAGTTCAACAGAGACAATGGGTTTAAACGGAATGTGCTTATAATTCGTTGTCATTCCTCTGTCAGGGACTAAACCCGGTTCTCTAAACACTAGGCAACTTAGAAGACCAAGTATGCTGTGCAAAATTGAAACCTTGTTCTAGTTGCTTTTCCTCTGCTTCTTCTGCTTCTTCTCTGTTTCTCACGCTCTCTCTCATTCCCTTCTTTGTGACTTCGACTTCTCCATAATATATATATATATATATATATATATATATATATATATATATATATATATATATATATATATATATATATGTGTGTGTGTGTGTGTGTGTGTAGTGTTATTATATATAGATATATGTATACTATAATATATATCTATATATATACATATATTATATATATTTATATATATATATATATATATATATATAATATATATATATATATATATATATAGATATATATATATATATATATATATATATATATATATATATATATTTATATATATTAATGTATATAATATACATATATATGTATTATATATATATATATATATATATATATATATATATATATAATATATATATATATATATATATATATATATATATCTTATATATCTATAAGTCATCCTAACACTTTCCGTGATTCATATACATATATCGAGCTACAATGTCCTTTAATATCTAATTCGCTCTACCTCGGAATTAATATATTTTCATATATGCTTAACCGAAGGGGAATTTTTTTCTCGATAATAGATTTGCCTGGACCAGGGCGCGAAACCTATGGATCCTTTCAAACCCAGGAACGTCAGTGAAGCTTTTACCTACTACACCACCGCGAGAGGTAGTAGGTAAAAGCTTCACTGACGTTTCCTGGGTTTGAAAGGATCCATAGGTTCGTCGCCCTGGTCAGGCAAATCTAATTATCGAGAAAAAATTCCCCTTCGGTTAAGCTATATGATATATACCTTCCGAGGTAGAGCGAATTAGATATTAAAGGACATTGTAGCTCGATATATTATTATATATCTAATTATATAGATCTATATTAATTGTATATTAGATATATATGTATATATATATTTATATATATATATAATATATAATATATATTATTTATATGTTTATATGCATACATCTATAATATGGTAATTATATCTATATATATATGTATATATATATATTATATAATATTATCTATCTATCGTATTATACTATGTGATGTTTGCGTGCTTGCGCAAGAGTTTGGGACCACGCTCTTTTGACAATTCTTCTATATTAATATAATAGTTTCGATCCTGTTACATAATTCACAACAAAAATAACTTAAATATCATTTATTCTTTAATTACTTTTGAAAGATATTTCCTCCAAGAGCGAATCAGAGAGAGAGGGAAAAGAGTTTCGAGAAGGAAATTCAATTGCTTTTCCCTTAACGTGTTAATGATATCGAAATAAAAATAATGAGGTATATATCTATAATGAGGTATATATCTAATTATGTTCGGAATCACCTAAGAATATCCAATCAAAGTCTACCTCCGGGAGAGAGAGAGAGAGAGAGAGAGAGAGAGAGAGAGAGAGAGAGAGAGAGAATAATGCTCATTGAAGTATTTTCTAGGCAGGCTCTCTCTCTCTCTCTCTCTCTCTCTCTCTCTCTCTCATACACGGGAAATTCACCTCTGCTTTAGCTCTCATGAATTGAGTCTGATCTCTCTCTCTCTCTCTCTCTCTCTCTCTTCCCAAATAGCATTATTACACTGCAGATCTATGACCGAGGAAATTTTATTGTTGACTGCGATACGTACAATTATTGTGTACGTGGAGCGGGCTGCTTGGCGCGTCTTCAGAACTTAATTGCTATGACTGTGAGAGAGCCGCATCAGCCCTGAGCCTCAACGACGAAGGGACTAACGTGCACACTTGCTTGCTTTCTTAGCGTGCCAGTTCAGTTTTTTGCTTGCTTCTTTACTTACTAACGTGCTTACTTGCTTCCCCGTTTGATTGCTTATTCTCTCATTCGACTGCTTGGTTGCTTAGTTGGTTAGCTGCTTGCTTGCTTGCTTGCTCATTCTTCGGTCTGTCGCTTGTTTACTTGATTTTTTCCTAACTTGCTAATTTGCTCGCGTATTCATCTGCCTGTTTGCTTTATAATTTGTTTAGTTGTTTACTCATTCAACTGTGCTAATCGATTTGATATTTTGGCTTCTTATTTCCTTGCTTTCTTGCTTCCCCTCCCCTTACTTGCTTGCTCACTCAGTAGCGTGCACGCTTGCTTGCTTGTCCACTCACTCAATTGTTTACATACCCTCTCATCAGCTTCCTTGTCCTTTTTTGCTTCTTTCTCTGCTTGATCACTGGCAAACTCAAGCACACACTTCCTAGTTGCTCTGTTACTTGCCTGTCTGTCCGATCCTCCAAAAAGTCGCTGAAAGTTGTTCTGATTTATAGTTCCAAAGGAGGCCTCGAAACTTATCCTCCTCATTCCTTACTCCTCCTCCTCCTCCTCCTACCATCCCCATACCCATCCCCCTCTCCTCCTCCTCCTCCTCCACCTCCTACACATCCCCATCTTCCTCCTCCTATCCCCCTCCTACCCATCACCCTCTGCTCCCCTCTCCCCCTCTCCATACCCCCTCCTCTTCCTATCTATCCCCACCCCCTCTCCTCACCTCCTTCCACCCCCTATCCTCCCAGTCTCTCCTCCATACCCATCCACCCTCCTCCCTCCTCCTCCTCCTACCCATCCCCATCCCCCTCTCCTCCTATCCATCCCCATGCTCCTCTTTTCCTCCTCCTCCTATCCATCCCCCTCTCATCTTCCTCCTCCTATCCATCCCCATCCCCCTCTCCTCCTCCTCCTCCTCCATCCCCATGCCCCTCTTCTCCTCCTCCTCCTCCTCCTACCCATCCCAATCACCCTCTACTCCTGCTCCTCAACCACAAGGAACTCGTTTTGGTCCAATTAACATCTATGTTTTTTTTGTTTTTTTTTGTCAAATTTATCTGGATTTGTTTTTCAGCTCCACCGGGTAAATTTTGGGGTTTGCCATGCTAAAACTAACAAGCGCAGATTATTAAGAAGTCGTGCGATTTTTTGTATCTTGATTATTTTTATAGTAAAATTAGGGGTAGGGGTTTAGTATCATACAACAACGCAGCACTTAAATATTTCTAAACGTAACACAAACCACAAATGTCACGTCTCTTTCATTATTTGTGCGGACCTGTAATGTGGTATTTTTGATGGCTGTATTTTGTGGAAGTCAAAGACATACATATATATATATATATATATTATATATATATATAGATATATATATATATATATATACATATTTATATATATAATATATATTATATATATATATATATATATATATAATATAAATATATTTAAGTGAGTTGGAACGGAGGTTTATAATACAAAACTGTAAATTGTACCGAAATATTACTGATGAACATTTCTCGCTAGTTATTGTTAATGACATAATATATGATAGTGTATATATGCATATAATAACTATAATATTATATTATATATATAATATAATAAATATATATATATATATCTATATATATATATATACTTTATATATATATATATATATATATATTATATATCATATATATAAATAAAAATATATATACACACTCTGGAAACCAATGTCGTCGAAGCAAACACAATAGGTAGCGAGAGATATTCATCAGTATCATTTCCATTGCATTTTATAATTTTGTGGGAAAACGTGGGTTCCATGTCTCCTCAGACATTTAAACCAAATGAACTAACTACTAACCGCAAAGAAATAAAATTCTTTGCTTTTGAAGATATACCGTCATTTAAAAGCCCTTCTTAAGATATCAGAATACGTTTTGGTTGTAAACATGTAAACAGAACACACAACGAAATGAGTAAAAAATGTGTTTGCGTCGCCAGACGCACGGTTATGGCTAACTTAAACTTTAATAAAGTAAAATATAATGCAAAGCTAGAGAGCTGCAATTTGGTATGTTTGATGATTGGAGAGTAGATGATCAACATACCAATTTGCAGTCCTCTAGCCTCGGCAGTTTTTTTAAGATCTGAGGGTGGACAGAAACAG